>NC_068453.1:8436572-8736572 GCF_023373465.1 Oncorhynchus keta
GATAGTGCATACTAATCCTTAAAGAAATCTCCAAACACTCACCAGTAACTACATTTGAAAATGAACTGGGAGTGAAATCTAGTTCCTGAACCCGCCCCTGAGCAAGGCAGTTAACCTGCTGTTCCCGGGTGCCCAAAGACGTGGATGTCGATTAAGGCAGCCCCCGCACCTCTCTGATTCAGAGGGGTTGGGTTAAATGCGGAAGACACATTTCAGTTGAATGCATTCAGTTGTACAACTGACTAGGTATCCCCCTTTACCTTTCCCATTATCCACAATATTGTAGATGTTATCTCCTTATCTGCAATATTGAAGTCGTTTTCCCAACATTTTGCCAAGAGGTTACCTCCATTATATAAGCCACCTAAAAACACACCGTCTAACTTTGTGCCCAAAGAACTTAATTCAATATTTTGATGTAAAATGAATGTGTGGTTTCCGCCCCGGCTGTGTTGCCTCCCGAGTGTGAGTTTAACAGGCCAGGCCAATCACAATCGCCAATGACGCTGATGATGAGAATGACGAATACGATGACGTGTGTGTGTGTGTGTGCGCGTGTGTGTGGAGTAGGTGACTCTTGCTCTGGATTCGAGTTTCTTGAAGTGAACCTCATCCCTGCTAATGGAAAAGCAGGACTATATTTGGAGGGGGTGATGTCACAAGTGGTTGACGGTGAAGCCTATATCTGTGGGAGAGCGTGTGTGTGTGACAGTGTGAGAAACCACTGACAGTAGCCCGTGTCTGTCTTAGGATCCACTGGCGATTGGGTTTAACTACTGAGGGTGAGTTGACCAGACCATTAGAATTCGTATTTGAACTGAGAGAGTTGGAGGCCAGGACACTTATACACCATACTATCCAAAGTATTTTTCTCTGTTTTCCCGGTGGGGTTGAGAGTAGACTGTTGTGTGGTGTGTCTGTTTGGTGGTCTTTGATTTACACGGTTCTCTAGACTACAGAACTTTGGCTGTTTCCGCTGTCATTTTATTATAAAGTATTCTAGTAGCATACACTGAACATATTGGATGGGTGTAGGTTACACTATTCACAGGCATGTGCATCCCTATTCCCAGGCATGTGTAATTCAATGGCGTGTGTGATTACTGACGGTCCATCTTTTGTTTTCATGCAGGGATCTCGCGTGCACGATGTGTCACCTGAAGCTGCCCGTGTTCCTTCTCGTGCCTCTCGTGCTGCTGCGCTGTGTCGCCACCGCCCCTAGCAACAGGTGAGAGTGCAAAGCTGCCTCAGTTATTTCCGTTATTTCTGAGTGTCACTTCTGTCACAAGTGTCGTTCCGTGTCGCCGAAAGTTCAATTGTCATTAGGAAGCGGGTTTAATTTTGCAGGTGAATGAATCACTCAACTGGTATAGCACTGGTGTTAAGCTGGTACATCCAGTAACTTGGCACATCCACCTTGAACCGTAAGAAATCAATTAACGACGTGGGTAGTCTAACTCTAAAATCGGCTAATGACATTGATGAGATCATTGAGATGAATATCCATTGCAATCGTGACATCCAAAAGGTCGAGATTTGTCTTACCAAGGCAGAGACAGGAATATGTGGTTCGCGTAAATGTGATCAAGTGCGTACTGGAGGGGGACTAGTGGCCACTCCATTGCGCCCTCGAGAATTGAGCTGATGATTTGAAGTGGGCATCAGTCACCGGTCGGAGTGACGGTTTGGCTCCTTTCTCATCCCGATTCAGGTACTTCACCTCATCTAGTGAGCAGGAAAGCGCGCTCCCGGACAGAGAAGGCTGGCTCGTGCCCGGGATCGTCTCCAACCCCTTCCTCGGCCTCATTTCCGCACGACTACAGAGAGGGCTCACATCTGCCAACAGGTAAGGTTGCACCTATTTTATTGATTTGCTGATTGAGTGCAAATGTTGATAATTTTGCAGACACGACACTGTAAGAAAATTAATATTTAGTAAATGGATCCACAGCCTGTTTTTAATATACTCAACTCGTCAGTCAAAAGTTTTATCAGAAATGTTATCTGAACATTTTTAGTTGGCCCAGAATTTTCTCCAATTTAAGAAAAATCTAGGTTAGGGACACCCACACATTCAAATAGTGCTTTTAACATACAATGTTTTCAACCTACATATTTGACACAAACATGATTGCATTATCATTTTATACAGTAATTTGTATTCAACATGTCCTCACCTGGGATTTGAATTTACGATCTCTTGGTTCCCGGCATCCCTATCGATGTGCTACCCCACCATGTATAAATGAACATGTACAAATGCCATCATGTATGTGAACATGTGTGAAATATGTAGGTTAAAAAGTCAGTTTGGGCCAACTAAAACATGTAAGTTCAGGTAACACTTTGACTGAAAGTTGAGTAAACAAAACAAAAGGCTGTGGAAACCAGTTACTAAATAATAAAACGCTTTACAGTGAAGATTCATGTGGATCAGAATTGAACTAAGATGAAATTCGTGGGGGTGAAATCACCAAATATTTCAATTTATAGTGATAATTGTTCAATTAATTACATGTAATTAATCAAATAAAATAACAGTGATCTTAATAATAATAATAGTTTATTGCTATTACTAGTATTGTTACTAGTAGCTGCAGTAGTGATATGATCATATTAGTATCATCTAGTAGGCTATTGTAATGGTGGCTATTTTTATCCACTTACCGACAGTATGTCTGGTAGGCCAATAACTTTGCTACATTTTCCTGATCTTCATCACTCTATAAATGTTTAGATAAGTAATGCATCATTTGCTTGACATATTGGATGAATCGATTGCTGTCCTCCCATATCCCATCAGCCACCACATAGAGAAAAGGAAGTGCAACACAGCTACCTGTGTGACCCAGCGACTGGCCGACTTCCTGACCCGCTCCAGCAACACCATCGGCACGGTGTACGCCCCTACCAACGTAGGCTCCAACACCTACGGGAAACGGGATCTACTGCAGCCGCCCGGCTATCTGCCTCTGTAGTCATGCACGGGTGGAAGCCCACAGATGTAGGATATGCTCAGCTGGAATGACCACACCACCATGTATAGGCCGATGTATACGTTTCAAAACAACAACGATGGTTATGAATCGTTAACTCTAGTTTTTTTGGTTCTTTTATAAACTTCAGAAGAGAAAAAAAAACAGTGCCTTTTGGTGTAGAATAATAACAAAGAAGTATTTGTTACACAAATCAGACTAGAGGCGGATGAGATACTTGTCTCTGTTCTGTGACCCCAACAGGTTCGACCCCACAATTGCATGTGAATAAAATGTCATGTAAAGAAAAAAGAAAAAAAAGTAAACAGGTGCATAAGGCATATAAAATACACGTTTTGTCCTTCTGTTTGTCTGTTGTGGAGGTTATTTTTTTTTTTTTTGTTTTTGTAATAAAGTTGATAGATTTTTTTGAAAGTCGTTGGTTACACTGCTGGGTGAAACTGCTGGGTCACACAGGTTGCACTTCCTTGAACCAGAGTTACACGGTTAACAATGAGGCGGTGTGCCGTGTAGTAGGAAGACCACTTTGTGCTGCTCACCCTGCACTATCAAGTCTACTTCTGAGAAGCTTCCCAGTAAAAGCATTAAAAACAATCAAGCAACCAAGAAAAGTGCTAAAACAAAATAGCCCATATTAAGATATGCAGCCTGAGAAACAAGGTCCATGAAGTCAATAACTTGCTTGTAACAGATGACATTCATATTCTGACTATCTCTGGAACTCACTTAGATAATACCTTTGATGATACAGTGGCAGCAATACATGGTTATAACATCTACAGAAAAGACAGAAATGCCAACGGAGTCGGTGTTGTGGTCTATATTCAGAACCACATTCCTGTAAAGCTTAGAGAAGATCTAATACTATTGAAGTAATATGCCTACAGGTACATCTGCCTCACCTAAAGCCCATTCTTCTGGAAATCTACTATAGACCACCAAGTGCTAACAGTCAGTATCTGGATAATATGTGTGAAATGCTTGATCATGTATGTGATATCAACAGAGAAGTATAATTTCTGGGTGATTTAAATATTGACTGACTCTCATCAACCTGCCCACTCAAGAAAAAGCTTCAAACTGTAACCAGTGCCTGCAACCTGGTTCAGGTTGTCAGTCAACCTACCAGGATATTTACAAACAGCACAGGAATGAAACCATCAACATGTATTGATCACATCTTTACTAATTCTGCAGAAATGTGCTTTAAAGCAGTATCCAGATACATCAGATGTAGTGATCACAATATAGTAGCCATATATAGGAAAACCAAAGTTCCAGAGGCTGGGCCCAAAATAGTGTATAAGAGGTCATACAATAAGTTTTGTAGTGATTCATATGTTGATGATGTAAAGAATATTTGCTGGTCTGTGGTGTGTAATGAGGAGGAACCGGACGCTAATCTTGACACGTTTATGAAATTGCTTATTCCAGTTACTAATGAGCACGCACCCATTAAGAAAAGTACTGTAAAAACTTTTAAATCCCCTTGGATTGATGAGGAATTGAAAAATGGTATGGTTGAGAGGGATGAGGCAGAAGGTATGGCAATTATGTCTGGCAGCCCAACTGATTGGGAAACGTACTGCAAATTAAGAAATCATGTGACTAAGCTAAATAAAAATAAAATTAAAGTATACTATGACACAAAGATAAATGATATATAGAATGATAGTAAAAACGCGTTGGAGCACTTGAAATGACATTCTGGGAAAGAAAGTCATCTCGGCTCCATCAGTCATTGAATCAGATGGCTCATTCATCAAAAAACCCACTGATATTGCCAACTACTTTAATTAATGTTTCATTGGCTGGATAAACAAACTTAGGGATGACATGCCAGAAACAAACGCTGACACTACACATCTAAGTATATCGGACCATTATGAAAGACAAGAATTGTACTTTTGAATTCCGTAAAGTCAGTGCGGAAGAGGTGAAAAAAATAATTGTTGTCTATCAACAATGACAAGCCACCACCGGGGTCTGACAATCTGGATGGAAAATTACTGAAGGAAATATCGCCACTCCTATTTGCCACGTCTTCAATTTAAGCCTACTAGAAAGTGTGTGCCCTCAGGCCTGGAGGGAACAGGGCAGAACAGAACACAACAGGGCAGAACACAACAGAACTATTAGGTAGAACACATTCTGCTAGCGCTCCTTACTTGCTCAAATAGCTGACAATCAGCCTGTTACCAACCCTTAGTAAACTTCTGGAAAAAGCACGCATTTCAGCACGCATGTAGGGAAGAACACCCTACAAGCACGGCACTTACACAAATGACTGATGATTGGCTGAGAGAAATTGATGATAAAATGATTGCAGGGGCTGTTTTGTTAGACTTCAGTGCAACTTTTGACATTATCGATCATAGTCTGCTGCTGGAAAAACATATATGTTATGGCTTTAAACCTCATGCTCTAACGTGGACAAAGAGTTATTTGTCTAACAGAACACAGAGGGTGTTCTTTAATGGAAGCCTCTCAAACATAATCCAGCTAGAAGCAGGAATTCCCCAGGTTATCTGTTTATAGGCCCCTTGCTTTTTTTCAATCTTCACAAACGACATGCCACTTTGAGTAAGGCCAGTGTGTCTATGTATGCGGATGACTCAAAACTATATACATCAGCTACTACAGCGACTGAACCGACTGCAACCCTGGATTGTAAACTGTGATGGTCAAAACATATTGATACAACAGTAGCTAAAATGGGGAGAAGTCCACAATAAAGCGCAGCTCTACCTTCTTAACAACACTATCAACAAGGCAGGTCCTACAGTCCCTGGTTTTGTTGCAGTAAGAGGGACTTGGGAAAATTGCAGCTGGTTAAGGACAGGGCAGCACGGCTGGCCCTTAAATGTACACGTAGAGCTAACATTAATGACATGCATGTCAATCTCTCATGGCTCAAAGTGGAAGAGAGATTAACTTCCTCATTACTTGTTTTTGTAAGAGGTGTTGACACGCTGAAATACCGAGCTGTCTGTTTAAAATACTCGGACACCCATGTATACCCCACAAGACATGCCACCAGAGGTCTCTTCACAGTCCCCAAAGTCCAGAACAGACTATGGGAGGCGCACAGTACTACATAGATCCATGACTACATGGAATTCTATTCCACATCAGGTAACTGATACAAGCAGTAGAATCAGATTTAAAAAGTAGGTAAAAATACACCTTATGGAACAGCGGGGAGTGTGAAGCAACACAAACATAGGCACAGACACATGCATACACACACACAATAACATACGCACTATACACACAGGTACACATGGATTTTGCATTGCAGATACGTGGTAGTGGAGTAGGGGCCTGGGGACACACACTTAGTGTGTTGTGAATTCTGTAATCAATGTAATGTCATGTATAACTGCCTTAATTGTCTCAGGAAGAGTAGCTTCTGCCTTGGAAACAGCTAATGGAGATCCATAATAAACACAAATACTCCACATCATTAATAGTTTCAGACATGCAGAGACAATGTTGAGCCCTTTTATATCTTAAATCAACCAGTACGCTTATGAATACTTCTAAATGCTTTACAAATTATAATTCAATTGTATGCTCATAAATGTAAGACAACATGTAGACTCAATGAGGCATACATATTATACACGCAGACATACACTATAATACATGAGTTACTCAACAGATACATGTCATTTCAGGTATTGGATCGGGAGGGTGTGACGCACTACATTAACCTGTGTTTGATTAATACCATTCCCAATGCCAGCAGAAAATGACACCTGTATTCCACTGCTTTTTAACCCAGACATGAGAGGATATTAAAAAAATAGCACAGAGGTTAATTAAGCTGATGATGCCATACACAGACCAACCATTAAGCCCCCAAACATGGCTGCCGCTGTGTGATGGGGGTCAAGCTCTTCAAATGAAGGTGTGTCAAGCTCTTCAAATGAATAACACGCACATAGCCTACCTCTAGGATAATGTACATCAAGAGTAGTCAATTAGACAGGGGTCATTCACATCGACGGAGATGTTGTTGATGCACTGCAATACTGATTGCTGATGAGATTTGTCTATCAGTGACAATATCACCGGTGATACAATGAACTACTCCATTATACTCTCTCTCTCTCTCTCTCTCTCTCTCTCTCTCTCTCTCTCTCCCCATCCATCCATCCAACCAGCTAGACAGTCATATGCAGGCTGCCATCTATCACTCATACCACATCACCATATTCCTTCCATTTAGAGATCATTGCTCGCTGCTAATAGCAAGTTGGACATGTCTTTGAACAGCGCTCCAGAAGAAAAAGAAAAGGCCCTTCCGAACAGCTCATAGAAATGTTTGAAATAGGTATGAGGTCCAGAAATGAATCAAATACATCAATATCACAGCAGGGAGGGATAGAGTATGTATGAGAGAAATAATACATTCATTGTGGCTATAGCACCTTCAGATGCCATGTACAACCTTTGCTTTTCAGGCCACTTTTGGTCATTTGCCTCAATTTTGTAAAGTTTAATATACAGGCAATTCAAGTTGAGAATTGCCATTGACTGAGGAGAGAATTATTACCCTGGAAGACTTCTGGATATGTTCTATTACAGTATTATATTGAAACAGAAAACTCTGTTTCAGAAGTGTACTACAGGCCTTATCAGCATTGCATCACACAGACATGTTTTTTAAGGGTTCGTAATATAATGAAAGCGTCCAGGCCTTCAACCCTGTAAACAATGCAGATTTAAGATTTGTATTCAGATCCCCATGAGCTGTTGAAGAAGCAGCAGGTGTTCCTTCCTGGGGTCCTTCTGTAGCACAGTTGGTAGAGCATGGCGCTTGTAACGCCAGGGTAGTGGGTTCGATTCCCGGGACCACCCATACGTAGAATGTATGCACACATGACTGTGAGTCGCTTTGGATAAAAGCGTCTGCTAAATGGCATATATTTTATATATATTTTTTAAAACATAGCACATGACAAAATACAGAGCACTAGTGGACAGGAACAGCAACAGACATTTAAACTTAGAACACCACGACTAAAGAACAATGCGACTATTTACTCAACAAAACACAAGAAAAAAAAGAAATAAATAGTACTACTAAGAATAGTGTGTGTGTGTGTGTGTGTGTGTGTGTGTGTGTGTGTGTGTGTGTGTGTGTGTGTGTGTGTGTGTGTGTGTGTGTGTGTGTGTGTGTGTGTGTGTGTGTGTGTGTGTGTGTGTGTGTGTGTGTGTGTGTGTGTGTGTGTGTGTGTGTGTGTTCACATTCCTCATTGTTTCTTGAGGTGTTGTTTTGTCTGGTTTTTTTTAACTGTTTTTTTTTTATTGCTTGCACGAGTTACCTGAGGTGAAAAAGAGAATTCCATGTTGTCATTGCTCTATACAGCTGTGTGCATCTCCCAGCCTCTGTTCTGGACTTGGGGACTGTGAAGAGACTGTGTCTCGTGAGGTATGCATTGGTTTTTGAGCTGTGTGTTAACTGGCTGAACAGACAATTCAGTTCTTTCAGCACGTCAATAGTTCTTACAAAGACCGACATTGAGTGATGCAGTTAATCTCCCCTCCAATCTGAATCAGGAAGGACTGACATAATTGACATTTGCCCTCCATGTACATGTGAAGGCCAGACATGCTGATCTGTTCTGGGCTAGCTGCAGCTTTTATAGGTCCTTTTTTGCCACACTTGCTCAAACAACTGGGCAATAGTCAAGATGCGACAAAATCAGAGCTTACGGGACTTGTGTGGTTGCATGTGATGTTAAAAAATAAGAGCATCTCTTCATCACAGAAAAACCTCTCCCCATCTTTACAACAATATAACCAATATGCCTTGACCCTGACAATTTGCAATCTAAGGTAAGACCAAGAAGTTTAGTCTCTTCTATTTGCTCTACAGCCACATTATTCATAACCAGATTCAGCTGAGGTCAAGTACCTAGAGAGTGATTTGTGACAAATACATGGCTTTTGGTTTTAAATACTGTATGTTCAGGACAAGTTGATTCCTAGCCACCCATTCTAAAACTGACTGCAACTATTTGTTTATGTTTTTCAGTAGCTGTGGATGCTGACATGTATCATGTTGATTCATCTGCGTACATAGACACACAGGTTTTGTTTAATGCTAATAGTAGATCATTTGTAAAAAAAATCTAATAGAGAACAGTAAAGGGCCAAGACAGCTCCCTTGTGGAATACCACACTTTACATGCTTTACGATAGAGAAGCTATCATTAAAGAATACCCTCTGTGTTCTATTAGGTAGATAGCTATCTAGCCATGATATGGCAGATGATGTAAAAAGAAAATTATGGTCAATAATATCTTATTATCGACATCTTTCAGCCAATCATCAGTCATTTGAGCGAGTGCATTACATGTTGAGTGCCCTTCCATATAAGCATGCTGAAAGTCAGTT
The DNA here is from genome assembly GCF_023373465.1 of Oncorhynchus keta. Lineage (NCBI taxonomy): Eukaryota > Metazoa > Chordata > Actinopteri > Salmoniformes > Salmonidae > Oncorhynchus > Oncorhynchus keta. The sequence goes on from NC_068453.1 coordinate 8,445,978, forward strand.
GTTCAATTGTTCACAGAGATAGCATTGTATCTGGTCAAACACAACACAACACAAGTTTGCTAAGAACTGGCAAGTTGATTGGTTGTCTGTTAAAGCCAGCAAAGGGAGCTTTACACATTTTGGGGTAGCGGAATGACTTTAGCTTCCCTAAAGGTCTGTGGACAAACCTTTCTCCAGGCTCAGATGAAATATGTGGCAAATAGGAGTGGCAATACAGTCCACTAACACACTCAGTAGCTTTCCATCTAGGTTGTCATTACCAGGTGATTTGTCATGATTGATGGACAGCAATTATTTATCCACCTCTCCACACTAACTTTACAAAATTTTAACAAAAATGTATTTAATTATTAGGTATGTTATGCATTAATATGATGACCTCAGTTTGTTGTTCACATTTCATGCCTAAGAACAGTATGGGGATGAGGTAGTTGGATGGGCTATTTACAGATGGGCTATGTACAGGTGCAGTGATCTGTGAGCTGCTCTGACAGCTGGTGCTTAAAGTTAGTGAGGGAGATATGAGTCTCCAGCTTCAGTGATTTTTGCAATTTGTTCCAGTCATTGGCAGCAGAGAAATGGAAGGAAAGGCAGCCAAAGAGGAATTGACTTTGGGGGTGACCAGTGAAATATACCTGCTGGAGAGGGTGCTACGGGTGGGTGCTGCTATGGTGACCAGTGAAGTGTTCCAAAAACACCTTTTCATATGATTTCTCCTGTTTTATAAGGGCGTTGCCTGCAACCGGATTTTTTTGCTACGCCACTAAGTCTGTGGCCATGAAAACATGTGCTTTTTTAACCCTTCACATGTGATATTTTTCACATGTGAAATCTTGTGAAATCTTGTTTTTTCCGTAAGGGGGATGCCACCAGCCCGAATTTCTTGCCACACCACCAGGTCTGGGGCCATGACAGAGATCAGCCACAGATGTATTGGCAAGAATACATTTCTGCACTGCTAAAGGTTGCCTAGAATCAAGTCAATAATTGTGTGATTACCTGACAACACCAACAAAAAAGTAGCAGTGCTCAGGGACACTTGATATTAAGTGTGTATAAACGCTCTGGGGATTTGCACCTGCAACCTTTTGGTCTGGAGTGAATTAATGTCTCAGCAGGGCCACCAGATATTTGTTTTTTTTAACCTAGAACATATATCCACATACTAAAAAAATAAGAGTACGGTTACGGTACAATGCTTTTCCCTGGTTTACAAAAAGGTCCATTATTATTATTTTAGACCATTTTCTCCAAAACATGACCCACTCTACTTCTAAACACACTGCCCACTTAATGTGGAAGTCAGCCGTACCAACGTGTCTCAGGAAACCCTGTTTGACTAACGTCAGCTTGCAGGCGCCTGGGACTTGCTAGAGCACAATGAGCCAAACCCTCCCCTAACCCGAATTGCACGACGCCCTATGGGGCTTCCGGTCAGCTGTGACTAAGGCTGTAGTAGCGCCCCACGACTGCAATGCAGTGCCTTCGACCGCCGCGCCACTTGGTCAGTACCATTTTGGGTACATGTGCGGATAATTTAGTACAAAGGTACATTTTTCTACCCAATATATTCGATATAAAGTACAATCATTTCTGCACTTTGAAATGTAGGTGGGGGCAATGTACTGGTGGGGCTCATTAGCATTTTTGTGTGCATGGTCTAAAATATGTCATATTTCTGTGCCAACCCGTCAGTGGAAATGTTGTACCAGTTTAAGGGGATCATGTTGATGAAGGTTGAGCACGCCATTTGACACGTCAGTGCTTCAATTGCTGTAAGTACTTCTGACAATCAAAAGTTGCACTGTTAAAAGAGGCTACGATGCAACTTCCTGCAGCTTATTGGCAGCTGGGACACACAAAGTTAATGTTTCGTTTTCAATTCATGATTTTCTACTAGTTACAAGTGGGATATTGTAAAATTCACAGTAATTTGCTGTAGCTAATCTGTCGCTCAATGACCTGAGGGTGTAGCAGAGAAGTGGTTATTACAGATAGTAGGTTACTATCAATAACTGAAATACTGTATGGGTCTTTGGTATTACATGTACTTATGTCAGCTTTTAAGAGTACGGTTACGGTACAATGCTTTTCCCTGGTTTACAAAAAGGTCTTGCTGGAGAACTGACCATGTACAAACGTATTGTTTACGAACAGAATACAACAGAGCAGATTCACTGGGACGACATTCCCTCTCATTGGAGACCTAAAAGAGACAGCTGAATGCCCCTTTAATAAGCCACACCTACAATCTTCTGATTGGCTGCCCTTGCTACACTATAATCCCTGAGGCATTTTTTACTTTTTACTTGACTGGCCTAGTTAAATAAATACAGATGATTGTTTCACAAGTATCATTATGACGTCCAAAGCTTCGTTTGATCGTGTAGTTTTTCAAAACTGCGAGATCCCATTGATTTTGCTGTGGTTAAGTGCTTCGATTCCAAGTTGGTTGCAAACACCGACCTCTACTTTGACACTGTACTTACAATGTATAGTTACAAATTTTTAATTCAGAGTTACCTGAATGGTAGCTCAGCAGGTAGTCTGGGTCCTGGGGACCACACTCACAGATAATAGGGAAAGGTGTTGGATCCTGGTGAAGGCATATTGTTTCGAAAAATAGTTGTGACACCACACTTTCTGCACATTGTTGTTAAAAAAAAATATATTTTGTAAAGTATAAGCTTCTATCCTAAATAATGCCATAGATTCACAGTTTTTCACAGCAAAAAAGGGACGAAGGGGAAACTGTAACAGATAGTAGGCTACTAAGACCCACGATTAATCACTGCCTCTCGGATATTTGATTTATTGTGAAATAAACTTCTTTATGAACATCAACTGTCTTTCACTGCTGACCAGCAGCTGTCACTAATGTGCATTGTGTTAAAAGCACAATTTGGTCAAATTGGTATAGTATACTGTCAATGAGCAAGTAATGTTGCATGTTGTCAACAGAAGAGTCAGTGAAAGCACAGTAGGTTACTGGCATGTATTGCTAGTGGCAGTAAGTTGCCTGTAAGGTACTGGAAGTGTATTGCCAGTAACTTAATGAGAATTTTACCATAACTTACCGACAAATGGTTTCCAGTTAAGCAATTACTAATTCACACTATCGTCTGGCAACATGTTGCCATTAAATTACTGGAACATCTTTAAAGTACCACTCGCCAGTGACACATCCTCTTAAAACAAGAGGATGTTAAGACTAGACAGCTTAAAAGGAGGGGCTCCCGAGTGGCATGGTGGTCGAAAGCACTGCATCTCAGTGCTAGAGACATCACTACTAGACCCTGGTTCGATTCCAGGCTGTATCCCAATCGGCCGTGATTGGGAGTCCCATAGGATAGCCCACAATTGGCCCAGCATCGTTAGGGTTTGGCTGGCTTAGGCCATCATCGTAAATAAGAATTTGTTCTTAACTGGCTTGCCTGGTAAAAGAAAATAAAAAATGTATTGGCATAACCATCAAACATGTAAACTGCTACAACACTGACAGTTGGCACAAATATGCATATATTTAACCATGCCCCAAATATGCTAATGAGCCCCACCAGTACATTGCCCCCACCTACCAAAGCGCAGTGATGATTGTACCTTATGTTCAAAATATTGGGTAGAAAGTTATCCCATTATACCTATAAGGTACCAAACTATACAGTTTTCTGGGGGCAGGAGTGGAACAGGGGGCGCGGCTAGCTGCCTAATGCTGGCTATTCAGTAGTGATATGGAAATGAAGCCCTGAGCATTTCCAACCAATTGTGTCGAAAATAGGTTGATTACTCAAGAGTTTATAAACACGTTGTACACTAGGGGCACTTGATAGTCAAATTATTATAGATGACGTCCCACACACCATAGGGCTTTCGCAGGGTAGCCTTTTGTCTTCTACCAAACCAATACCGAACCAATCAGGTGGTTTTTCAATGAAACAAAGTTTCTGATAAAGTGATACAGGCATCGGGCACACTGCTTCGAAGTACACTGCTTAGCAATTTTGACGCAAGCCTCGGAGCTCCAGTATCAAATGTAACATCACTACTATCCAGCAGCCTGATGGTCTGTTGGTAAAAGCTATTGGGGGGCAGGAGGGGGACAGAGGGAGCAGATAGCTGCTTTGTGGTGGATATTCAGCAACTTGATTAGGTTGATTAGGTGGTGGAGTTGCCCTACCAAACTGTGATGCTGCCCGACAGTATGCTCTTGATGTTGCACCTGTAGAACACTGTGAAGGCCCTCGGGGTCAGGGCAAATTTCATGAGCCTCCGGCCCTGCCTGGTTCCTCCTGAAATCCACAATCAGCTCCTTTGTTTTGCTGACGTTGAGGAAGAGCATATTTACCGTTGTTGGTAATCAGGCCTACTGCTGTCGTGTCATCAGCAAACTTGATGATGGAGTTGGAACTGTATGAGGCCACGCAGTCATTGGTGTACAGCGAGTACGGGAGGGGACTGAGGACGCACCCTTGTGGGGCCCCCGTGTTGAGGATCAGTGTGGAGGAGTACATGTACATACCGTCACCACCTGGGGACTGCCCGTCAGGAAGTCCAGGACTCAGTTGCATGGGGAGGAGTTCAGTCCCATGGCCGTGAGCTTTGTCTGCAAATGCTCTGATGGCATGGCTAGGGACGCCGTCTGGGCCGGTAACTTTGCGAGGGTTGACACGCTTGAATGACTTACATACAGTAAGTCCTCCGTAGAGACCGTAAGCACGTAGCCCTCGTTGCCCTCAAGGGATATCCTCAGCAGCTCAGAATCGTTATACTCAAAGCGTGAGAAAAGGTGTTTAGCTCATCCGGTAGGGCGCGGTTGGTGTCTGCACTATGACTGGCTTTCTTTTTGTAATTCGAGATCGTTAGAAGCCCTTGCTACATACTTTGTTCCTCTACTTGTGTTCCACCATCTTGATCTTGTGTTTTGAAAGACACCATCAGTATCACATCATAGATGCATTTCTTGATGAATCCGGTGAATGAGTCGGCGTATTTATTGATGTTACTCCCAGAGCCGTCCCAGAAGATATTCCAGTCCACGTGATCAAAACAGTCTTGGAGCATGGATTCTGATTGGTCAGACCAGCGTTGTACAGATCTGACCTCTGGAACTTCCCTCTTGAGTCTTTGTTTGTAGGTGGGGAGGAGCAAAATGTAGTCGTAGTCAGATTTGCCAAAAGGAGGATGAGAGAGGGCATTATATCCTTGTCGAAATGGCGTGTAGCAGTGGTCAAGAGTGGAATTTCCACGAGTTGGACAGTCATTGTGTTGATCGTAATTCGGGAGCACGGACATCAAATGACTTTTGTTAAAGTGAACACAACGAACTCTGCCTCCGGGTACACGGTCTCCAGTTTGTTTTAGGGTCCAATGAAGATCTTTGAGAGCATTTTTGGTGTCGGCTTCGGGCGGGATGTACACAACCGTGGCGATAATGCCTGAGAACTCTCTCGGAAAGTAAAACAGTTTTAAAAAAGCAGCATTTGATCATCAAGTATTGCGAGTCGAGAGAGCACAAGCTCGAAGTTCCTGTACGTTTCTCCCATCGCAACTGCCTTTGTTCTTGCTAGAAAAACACTAGAAAAATCACTAGGAGCTCGAGGCGAGTTTTGTAGGAGCTCGAGGCGAGGATACCATGTTCATCGGCGTCATCTTGCCATAGGCCCTGTATGACTCCAATAGATTTGATGTCCCTATATAAAAAAAAGATGTCCCTATATAAAAATAGCAAAAAAGTCAAATGATTGATTGAGAGGTTGGCACAAAATCTGTGCGCGCTGCAGTGTGTGTTTGGGGGCTCCGGAAAGCCACAGAGGTGGATATGTATGACTCCTTTCGGTTTTCATAAAAAGCAATAAAAAACGCTTCTCAGCTGTGGTAGGTTAAGTGGATAACGCGATACGTATCCACCTGTAATATTTGATTTTGATTTATAAGGGTGGGGTCAAGTTTACCTCACGGCCCACCACTACAGAGTTTAGTTAGCTTCTTAGCTAAGTGTATAAAGCCTTGGTGTTATTAGCCTTAGCGGCCTATTTAGCTCAAACCAGTTCCTCTCTGACATTGAATGTACAGTACGTATTCAGACGGCATAGAAGTAAGAATCGAGGCTACAGGGCTGCTGAAGGCGGTGACAGACCCCAGACTTTAAGTTTACAGTCACCAAACAAATTACTCCAGTCACCCCGCTCCTCCGCTCTCTCCACTGGCTTCCAGTTGAAGCTCGCATCCGCTACAAGACCATGGTGCTTGCCTACGGAGCTGTGAGGGGAACGGCACCTCAGTACCTCCAGGCTCTGATCAGGCCCTACACCCAAACAAGGGCACTGCGTTCATCCACCTCTGGCCTGCTCGCCTCCCTACCACTGAGGCTCAGCCCAGTCAAAACAGTTCCCTCACGACGCCAGGACAGCAGCCCAGAAACCCCACCTCAGCAACTAACAAAACAAATATATTTGTGCATCTCCTCCCAGAGCGCTAAGAACCTTGGCGTGATCCTGGACAACACCCTGACGTTCTCAACTAACATCAAGGCGGTGTCCCGCTCCTGTAGGTTCATGCTCTACAACATCCGCAGAGTACGACCCTGCCTCACACAGGAAGCGGCGCAGGTCCTAATCCAGGCACTTGTCATCTCCCGTCTTGATTACTGCAACTCGCTGTTGGCTGGGCTCCCTGCCTGTGCCATTAAACCCCTACAACTCATCCAGAACGCCGCAGCCCGTCTGGTGTTCAACCTTCCCAAGTTCTCTCACGTCACCCCGCTCCTCCGCTCTCTCCACTGGCTTCATATACACCCAAACAAGGGCATACCCTCAGCCCAGTCAAAACTGTTCGCTGCTCTGGCCCCCAATGGTGGAACAAACTCCCTCACGACGCCAAAAATGCTGAAAACCTCTTCAAGGAATACCTGTTAATCCTTCTGATTTAGTGAGTGGCTGTTCCAATGGTTATGCATGTCTTAAGAGCGTCTGCTAAATGACTTAAATGTAAATGTAAATGTAATGTGCATCTGTAACTTTCTCACTCATCATCATTCACGATTCATTCGGGACTATCTGTAATCATGGTAGCATCCACATTAATGTAGAAGTGTTTAGCAGCATATTCTGTCCTTATTTACATTAAAAGTTACTCCAAAATGGCACAATACATTATTTACCATTAATTTATATTGGGAACAAAATCATCTGAACCACAACCAAAACAAACAGCAAATGCATCCAACACATTTGTAGAGTCCCAAGCTTGATGTAATCACTGCGTGCCAGGAATATGGGCCTAAGCTAAGCTTTTGACTACTTTAATACACATACAGTGCATTCAGAAAGTATACAGACCCTTTGACTTTTTTAAACATTTTGTTACGTTACAGCCTTAATCTAAAATGTATTAAATATATATTTTTTCTCATAATTTGACACACAACACCCCATAATAACAAGGTAAAAACAGTTTTTAGAAATGCTGATAATTGATTAACAAGGAAAAACATAAATACCTTATTTGCATAAATATTCAGACACTTTGCTATGAGACTTAAAATTGAGCTCAGGTGCATCCTGTTCCCATTGATCATCCTTGCAATGTTTCTACAACTTGATTGGAGTCCACCTGTGGTAAATTCAATTGATTGGACATGATTTGGAAAGGCACACACCTGTCTATATAAGGTCCCACAGTTGACAGTGCATGTCAGAGCAAAATCAAGCCATGGGGTTGAAGGAATATTTCTGCAGCTTTGAAGATCCCCAAGAACACAGTGGCCTCCATCGTTCTTAAATGGAAGAAGTTTGGAACCACCAAGACACTTCCTAGAGCTGGCCGCCAGGCCAAACTGAGCAATCTGGGGAGAAGGGCCTTGGTCAGGGAAGTGACTTGTCAGGATCAAGGGAAAGATGAACAGAGCAAAGACGACGCAGGAGTGGCTTTGGGACAAGTCTCTGAATGTCCTTTAGTGGCCCAGCCAGAGCCCGGATTTGAACCCAATCTAATATCTCGGGAAAGACTTGAAAATAGCTGTGCAGTCACTGAGCTGAGTACCGGCTCTTCAAATGTTCTAAAGCTTGAGATTCTGCACCACCATATAAAATATTACCTTGAACATTTTATGGAACTCCTGCACCTGATTGTAAACTGTACCGGCACCCAAAATGAGTACAGGCACCTATTTCAGTCCAAGTCAGTCACTGACCATAACTAGACAAAAACCTCCAGGTTCTAAAAGCGTTCTAAACATTTTCTTGGGGACGTTCCTGGAACAAACCGGGAACAAGACAACCTGCAGGTGACCATGACTGTTTAAATTAAATGTAGGTCAATTATGCCTTTGAAGTAAAATATTCTCAATGACATTTGACACCTGGGTTTTCACATGTGCAAACTGTTTTCACAATGCTTAGGTTCATGGTATCACATGTTACAATGTTGCATCCCCATTTTGTCACATTTATTTCACATGAGATCATGTTTCCAAATGTGCACACCCACACCCCGATCCCCAAATATAGGATAGACCCTACAAAGGTCAGTGTGGCCCAAGAGGCCAGGTTGAGAGGGCATTCAATCTAAGGGTGGAAATTGAAACTGTCAGGGCGGTGGTAATGTTGGTTTGTATCCATGATAGATTGCCCAGCCACTCTCCCTATATTGATGGGGGAAAGCTAGGGCATGCCTTATCACTGTTTCTACAGTGTTTTCTTTTTCCAATGTAATTTTTCTCATTGCGAAGGTTTTATTTCTGTCTGGATGCCTCCATTCTCTATTTATATAATTGGTGACGCATGCTGGTGGCATCACTTTTTAGCTAGAGGAGAGAGAGCCATTGATTGAACTGTCCCAATAAAAAGGCCACACCAATTGTGTTTTGAAAATAATAAACATATGGTTTGTATATTATGAAAAATATTCTGGAGTAAAACTTGCATGCTTTTGCTAGTAGAGCTTTTTTTTCAATTTGCAGAGGAGAAAATCCATATTGCCTGTCTTTTACCATCCAGTATTTACAGGTTTCTCTCTGCATAATGAAATGTACTTTTGACCCAGCCGCTTGCCATAGTTTGGACACAAACAAGGAAGTGCATTATACTGAAAATTTAGAGCAACAAAATAGTGGAAGTAATGCATTTAAACAATGTATTGCTACTTTATTTGACATAAAACAATTTGGATGCATACAGTGCAGTTCATTAGAAACTGATACAATTAAATAGGCTATTATAGGTTAAGGACCTTGCGCGAGATCTCAAATTTCTGTCAATGCAGGTATGCTAGCTAGCTAACTTGCTAGTTTAGCTGAACAGCGATGGCAGCAAATCCCGAAAAAACATTCAAGTTTGTGGTCGTCGGTGGTGGCATTGCAGGTGTAACGTGTGCTGAGCAGGTGAGACCACTGTGCACTTTGTCAAATTGCCTGTACTGCCTGTAACATTATCGACTTGGCATGTTACGCTGTTTTGTGATTGTCTTTGACAGCTGGCCTCCCAGTTCCCATCAGCTGATGTTGCTCTCCTGACAGCAGCCCCTCTGATTAAGGCAGTCTGCAACTTCAAACAGGTGATCATACACAGAAAGACGAGCTATCATGATTGTTAAATTGTGTCAGAGATAAAAGTTACAGTCTATATTTTATTATAGACTACTAATCTGTTCAAAATAGCATTAGTTTATGAGTTAATACTATAGCTATGTCTACAATAGATCTGTCCATAGTTCATCCAGTAATTCATAATGCCCTAACGGTAACCCATACACTCCCCTCCCTGGACAGGTATCTAAGACGCTGGAGGAGTTTGATGTGGAGGAGAGGCCCTCCAGTGTTCTAGAGGAAAAGTACGCCAACCTGAGAGTCATCCAGTCTGCAGTGAAGGCCCTTCATGCACAACAACATGTGTGTTTAATAGTAAACACACACAGGCTGAAATGCATTAGATTAGGCTAATATATGGTATTTTTATGTTGATGTATACAGTTATTAATATAGATAGCTGTAATATATAACCTTTCAAATGTATTAATGTACACTTCATGACCAAAAGTATGCAGACACCTGATTGTGGAACATCTCCTTCCAAAATCATGGGCATTAATTGGTTGGTCCCCCCCCTTTGCTGCTATAACAGCCTCCACTCTTCCGAGAAGGCTTTCCACTAGATGTTGGAACATTGCTGCAGGGACTTGGTTACATTCAGTCACGAGTATTAGTGAGGACGGGCGATTAGGCTTGGCTCACAGTCGGCGTTCCAATTGATCCAAATCAAATTTAATTTGTCACATACACGTGCTAAGCAGATGTTATTGCGGGTGTAGCGAAATGCTTGTGTTTCTAGCTCCAACAGTGCAGTAATATTTAACAAGTAAAATCTAACAATTTCACAACACTACACAAAATACACACATCTAAAGTAAAGGAATGGAGTTAAGAATATATAAATATTTGGACGAGCAATGTCAGAGTGGCATACAGTACAATCTAATAGAATACATTGTATACATATGAGATGAGTAATGCAAAATATGTAAACATTTATTAAAGTGACTAGTGTTCCATTGTTAAAGTGGCCAGTGATTTCAAGTCTATGTATATAGGGCAGCAGCCTCTAATGTGCTAGTGATGGCTATTTAACAGTCTGATGGCCTTGAGATAGAAGCTGTTTTTCAGTCTCTTGGTCCCAGCTTTGATGCACATGTACTGACCTCGCCTTCTGGGTGATAGCAGGGTGAACAGGCAGTGGCTCGGGTGGTTGTTGTCCTTGATGATCTTTTTGGCCTTCCTGTGACATTGGGTGCTGTAGGTGTCATCTAGAATGTCATCGTATGCTGTAGCGTTAAGATTTACTTTCAATGTTACTAAGGGGCCTAGACCAAACCATAAAAAACAGCCCCAGACCATTATTCCTCCTCCACTAAACTTTACAGTTGGCATTATGCATTCGGGCAGAGCTCATTTCCACTGCTCCAGAGTCCAATGGCGGCGAACTTTACACCACTCCAGCTGACGCTTGACATTGCACATGGTGATCTTAGGCTTGTGTGCGGCTGCTCGGCCATGGAAACCAATTTCATGAAGGTCCCGACGAACAGTTCTTGTGCTGACGTTTGCTTCCAAAGTCAGTTTGGAAATGAGTGTTTCAACCGAGGATGTGATTTTTACATGCTTCAGCACTCGGCTTTCGCATTCTGTGAGCCTGTGTGGCCTACCACTTTGCGGCTGGGCCGTTGTTGCTTCTAGACGTTTCCACTTCACAATTCCAGCACTTACAGTTGACCGGAGCAGCTCTAGCAGGGCAGAAATTTGACAAACTGACTTGTTGGAAAGGTGGTATCCTATGATGTTGCCACATAGAAAGTCACTGAGCTTTTCAGTGAAGCCAATGTGTGTCTATGGAGATTGCATGGCTGTGTGCTCAATTTTATAGAGCTGTCAGCAACGGGTGTGGCTGAAATAGCCAAATCCACTAATTTTAAGGGGTGTCCCCATACTTTTGTATATATAGTGTACCATTAGGTCCCAAGCATAAATCCCTGTCCAACACTACCACCTTCTGGATGTCTTTTCATCAATTACTATGTCATACATTGTCATACAGAGCATGCATACAGTACCGTGTATGCTATTAAAATGCAAGCACAACGTGATCCTCCTTCCTGCTTCTCTCAGACTTTGCAGACTGTGGATGGTCTGGAGATCCACTATGAGAAGCTGTGTATCTGTAGCGGGGGCAGACCCAAACTCCTTACCCAGGATAACCCCTATGTGCTGGGGATACGAGACACAGATAGTGCCCAGGTACTTGACAATGGCTTCCCAGTTTAGATTTGCTTGTTTCCCCACCCATTTGCTTCAGTTAATCTAGTACTCATGATGTCTTTTGTGCTGGCAGGAGTTTCAGAAGCGGTTATCCAAAGCCAAGCGAATTGTAGTCGTTGGAAACGGAGGGATTGCCTTGGAACTAGTGTGAGTATATCGACCTTATTTTTGTCTGAATTGGTCTTGTTCTAAAATCTCAAGTGTGTATATATATTATAGCTAAATGTATTGGGTTCAGGTATGAGGTGGAAGGTTGTGAGGTAATCTGGGTAGTGAAAGACAAGGCCATAGGAAACACCTTCTTTGACGCTGGAGCAGCCCAGTTCCTGATCCCCTCCCTGGACACAGACAAACCAGAGCGAGCTGCTACCTCTAAGAGGGCTCGCTACACCATAGAGGGGCCTGCAGCTACGCAGGGCCTTGCTGTAGGTGGCGACAGACAAGGTCAGAGAAGAGGGTTGGAAGAGCCAGGCAGTGCCCTGGGACCAGACTGGCATGAAGGCATCAGTCTGAGAGGAGCAGAGGAGGTAAGTGTGCCTCTGTGTGTTCACAATTATAGAATACAACTTTAATATTGTTTTAGTAAAGCAATTTTATTAGTTTATAGATGGTTTATGAATCTGTTATAAACAAATATAACACATTGGTGGAAATGTATCCATTCAGAGATGTGAACTTGTCTGGAACAAGGAAAGAGAGGTCAGGCTGGAGCAGTAATTCATAGTAACCTAAGTTGTTTTAACTCTTGCTGTGGCCAGGTGTCTCACAGGGTGTCTGTGGAGTACCAGTCTGAGGTGAAACAGATCTACACTCACCAGGACTTCCTGCTGTCACCGCTTGCCTCACAGACAGCAGACACTGGTGAGAGGAACCTATGACTCTATGACAATGGAACACATACCGGTGTGAAAGAGATGGAAATGTGATGTGCTGGAAATGTGTTCGTTTCCATGAATCAAATAGTAAATTATACTGAACAAAAATATAAACGCAACATGCAACAATTTCAAAGATTTGACTGAGTTACGGGTCATATACAAAAGTCAGATATGCATCGGTTGGTCAAAGATACCTTAAAAAAGGTAGGGGTGTGGATCAGAAAACCACCATTCATCGTGACACTTCCTACGTATAGAGTTGATCAGGCTGTTGATTGTGGCCTTTGGAATGTTGTTTTCCACTCCTCTTCAATGGCTGTGCGAAGTTGTTGGATATTTCCGGGAACTGGAACACACCGTTGTACACGTCGATTCAGAGAATCCCAAACATGCTCAATGGGTGACATGTAATATAATATATATATATATATATATGCCATTTAGCAGACGCTTTTATCCAAAGCGACTTACAGTCATGTGTGCATACATTCTACGTATGGGTGGTCCCGGGAATCGAACCCACTACCCTGGCGTTACAAGCGCCATGCTCTACCAACTGTGCTACAGACATGTCTGCTGAGTGTGCAGGCCATAGAAGAACTGGGACTTTTTCAGCTTCCAGGAATTGTGTACATATCCTTGCAGCATGGGGCTATGCATTATCAAGCTGAAACATGAGGTGATTGCGGTGGATGAATGGCTTGACAATGGGCTTCAGGATCCCGTCCCAGTATCGCTGTGCATTCAAATTGCCATAGATAAAATGCAATTGTGTTTGTTGTCCATAGCTTGGGGCACTCTGTTCACAACGTGGACATCAGCAAACTGTTTTCCCACACAATGCTATACACGTGGTATGCGGTTGTGAGGCTGGTTGGATGTTAGAGAAATTAACATTCAGTTCTCTGGCAACAGCTATGGTGGACATTTTTGCAGTCAACATGCCAATTGCACGCTCCCTCAACTTGAGACATCTGTGGCATTTTGTTGTGTGACAAAACTGCACATTTTAGAGTGGCGTTTTGTCCCCAACACAAGGTGCACCTGTGTAGTACCCATGCTGTTTAATCAGCTTCTTGATATGCCACACCTGTCAGGTGGATGGATTATCTTGTCAAATTAGAAATTCTCACTAACAGGGATGTAAACAAATTTCTGAACTACATTTGAGAGAAATAAGCTTGTTGTTCACATGGAACATTTCTGGGATCTCTTTATTTCAGCTCATGAAACATGGGACCAAAAACGTTACATGTTGCATTTATATTTTAGTTCAGTATTGTTGATTTATCTTTTCAACCACTGTACTGTTTTCCCCTACTATATAGGCTCTTGGCCAGTGTATGCTCAGCTGACCAATGGGAAGACTTTTGGCTGTGACTTCATCGTCAGTGCCACAGGAGTCGTGCCAAACACCGAACCTTTTCTCCATGGAAACAGCGTAAGGCAAATAAGTTTAACAGATGCTAGATGTTTCATATCATCCATTATTTCCTGACAACTCAGGCCACTTATACTCAGAAGCAATATTTACCAATATTTGTCCATACATATTCTGTTCAGTTTGCGTTAGCCGATGACTCTGGGCTGGAAGTGGATGACCACATGTTGACAACAGAACCAGACATTTACGCTGCTGGAGACGTATGTACAGCAGGCTGGGAGCCAAGCCACCTCTGGCAGCAGGTACACAGACCACACTGAATCACTTCTAATCACGTTATGCTGCGCCTGACTATTCCTTTGGGTATGAGGCCTTTTGGATTTTGTGGTGAACTATCCTGTCATCAATTCAGTCGTGAGATATGACATGATATCCTGTATACATCTCTCCTCTGTAGATGCGTCTGTGGACGCAGGCCCGTCAGATGGGCTGGTACGCAGGGCGGTGTATGGCTGCTGATGTCCTGTCTGAAACCATAGAGCTGGACTTCTGCTTTGAACTCTTCTCTCACATTACAAAGTTCTTCAACTACAAGGTGTGTGTGAAGGCAAAGTTGCTAATGCTTTTCTACATCAGTTGTTGACGTGTTGAATCTGCTTTTATGGTGTGTTCCCTGCAACAAGATGCATTTCCTGTCACGTTGTAATAACAAATCATCACTTGACTTGAAATGCTAAATAAGGTGTGTCCACTTGACGTGCTTTTTTCTTCCCTCCAGGTGGTTCTGCTGGGGAAGTTTAACGGCCAGGGTCTGGGTCTAAACCAGGAGTTGTTGTTGCGCTGCACTAAGGGCCATGAGTACGTCAAGGTAGTGCTGAGCGGAGGGAGGATGTTGGGAGCAGTCCTTATTGGAGAGACTGACCTGGAAGAGACCTTTGAGAACCTCATCCTCAACCAG
Source organism: Oncorhynchus keta (assembly GCF_023373465.1). NCBI lineage: Eukaryota > Metazoa > Chordata > Actinopteri > Salmoniformes > Salmonidae > Oncorhynchus > Oncorhynchus keta. The sequence goes on from NC_068453.1 coordinate 8,461,004, forward strand.
ATGGACCTAACGCCCTACGGAGAAGAGCTACTAAACCCCAACATAGACATAGAGGACTACTTTGACTGAGCCTGTGTGTCTACCTAACACCCTATGGAGGGTTACTACTCAACCCCGACATAGACCACTTTGACTGAGAGGCCAAGAACTTCCTCGTAAATCGCTACTAAACTGGACGTCTGCTTTAGCCCTGTTTATATCTGGTGCTAACACGTCCTGATCTTGCCCACATTTTTAGACTGGTGTAGATTTAAAAAATAAAAAATAAAAAAACCTGATTGTGATCAGATCTTCCTGACCACCTCCGGAGGTAGTCAGGGACACATTGTATCTGGATTGTGTAAACAGATCTGGATTATCAAACCATTTAATTTGTCCCTCTAAAATCATTGACAGGTGGCACTATTGAGCCAATGTGTCAGTATTTGTTTTAACATAAATAAAACGTGATTATTTTGAAACCATATCTGTCAAATAATTTGCATACAGGGAGGGACCAGGTCATCTGGTAACAATGCAGACACAGTGGATAGATAGTCTTGTTCCCACGGCAGCCCTTAATGCTCAGATCAGTTTTATTTTTCAAATCCATTTTGGAACATTGACTGTCCAAACAGTGACTTAATCGGATGTGTGTGTTCAGACAGCAGTCATTTGCTAACATGGCTGCGCTAGCTGTCATAGTAACAACAGATGTGTGTGCGTGCAGTGGTGTAGGCTGATTGGTGCTTCCTATCCCTCGGAAGTTATCTACTGTAGCAAGCTAAAGTGATAGCAATGCCTGCCATGGACATTTCCCAGTTCCTTTCAAAATCATAGTGTAAGAACAGAAGCCAGGTAGCCATTTAGCTGTTTAGCACAGTCACTCATTTGTTTGTAAACAATTAACAAGCTAGTTAGCTACCACATGTTCTTGTCAAACTGTCAGAGTAGCGAGGAAGCAACACGATATGCCAAATTACAATCTAAAAACCACTTGAGAGCAAATAAACCAGATTTGACCGTTCAGACAAGTCTCATATGGCCAGAAATCAGATTTATCTTATTTAAAATCACCTTTGAAGGTGGTTTGAAATATCAGATTCCATGTGCTTTTTGGCTGTTCAGACTGCAAGAAAAATAGATTAAAATCTGATATGCATATATTTTTGTCACTTTAAACTGCCAATGTGGCATTAAAATACCATGTGTAGTTGCTGCAAATGTATAGACTAGTGATGCGGTGGTCAGCTGTTTGTTCACCAGCACTTGCTAATAACCCATCTGCAACCACCCGACTATATATGATAGTGAAAATGAGGCCCACAGCCGACCAACCCCGCAAAAAATGCGCCTTCCCTTTTGTCCTCAGTGGATCGATGTGAACTTTTTCTGCCCAAGTTACCAAAGCATTTGGCACGTGTACAATTAGGCCCACGCACTAAATCCAGATAAAAATGAAAGATCAATCTCAATGTAGCTATAGATATGAATTGCACAATAATGATTAATTTATGGATTTTTTTAATGCATTTTCCCTTTATTCAACCTGCACGCAACCCACTCCCCCATCATCCACACTATTTCATGACCCTAAACCCGGATATAACAGCAGATTGCGGGTTATGAGTCAACCCGCGTGTGTATGTGATCCTTGTGTAGACGCTAATAGTGATCGGAGCATCTTGATTTGACCACAAAAACCACATGTTAATGCAAGGTGTAACCAGGGCTATAAATATACCTTTGTTGAGAAAGGGCATTGGCAAGATCAGAACCTGACATCCTGGTCCCTATCCCAGTGCCTAGTCTATTGCGCAAAAGCAATTGGGAGGGTACAACTAGTTTTTTTTTTTTTTTACATATATAAAGCTGTTCAGTCAGAATTGTGATTAGTAAGGTTGGAAAACAAAAGCTGCATTGGCATTCCAACTGGCAACATTGTGTGTCGCAAACCGTGTTTAACGCCCTCAAACCTACTTCCCTAAAGAAGGCTTTTCTTTATTTAACTCTCACCTGTACACTCCACCCTTTGACCTGTCCATCGAGCTTTCATCCAACCAATCAATTAGTTCCCGAGTACCTCTGGAAACAGTCTGGAATATCTGATCACAATCAGTTATTTTAATCGTCTTAACCTGTCTAAAAATGTGGACAAGATCAGGACACGTGTTAGCACCAGGGATAAACGGGGCTCTTGACTGAATCCTGCAGGGCTAAGAACAGATTTGCGTATCAATATCAAACCTCGAGTTAACATTGTTTTCAAGAAAAGGGTTATTAATGAGTAATCTGCAATACACTGTAAAAAAAACAACCTTCTGGGGTGAATTGAACCAACATACTTAATAAAATCAATGCAAGTCATTTTACCAAACCAAAGTTAATAAATAAATAAATCCAACTATGTTGCATAAAATCTAAGTATATTGAGGATAACCAAAGAGAGAATTTATTTAAATTAATGGCTGTTTTTACAGAATTGTGGGTAATTCATTTGTAGACTGTTTCTTTTACACAAAGTTGTGTACATGTTTGAAGAAAAGTCTATTTCTATATTATTATTAAGCAGCTTGTTGTGCAATAAGGTGTAATGGATCATGATGAATGGATATCAAAACCGTCCGACAAATTGACATTCAATTGTGAGACCACTCATTTACACCATCAGCACCCTAAACAAGAGGCAAATGCAGCACATTGTAATGCTTTCAGTTCTACCTCCAGTTACTGCAGATGGATTGAGCACTTAACAATGCCTGCCAAAGCTGGTAAATGGCTAATTTAATGTATTTAAGACACCATCACTTAAAGTAACTAATCAGAAATGAAGTAAATCTCATTTATATTACAACTATTATTATTTCCCTGGACTTTAATTGTGTACATTTGAATAACTTGTTTTTCTTCAAAAACAAAAGATAATTACATCTACTCAATAATATTGTTTTAATTGTTGCCTTAATTTAAGCAGATGCAACACATTTTTTACAGCATTTGTAGATTCAATATTATCGTTTTAATGTCATTATTTTCCTGATCAGTGCTCTTACTGTGTTTTGGGGGAGTGTGTGTAACTGAAAAGGAATTATTTGAAAATATACCAGAAGAGGGTGAAAATATACCAGAAGAGGGTGAAAATATACCAGAAGAGGGTGAAAATATACCAGAAGAGGGTGCAAAAACTAACTTTACAACCAAAAGATTAAAATTGAAATGGTCACATGAAACATTTTACATTTTAAAATCAGATTTTTATTAATGATGGCTAAAGATATACTGTGTTCCTCAAATGTGAATGGACCTTCTTATTCCAAAGCTGCAGTGCAGTATTATAAACCGTATTAGAGTGAATCAAATTCACTAGCGTGCACATTGTGGCTGTTAGATTAGGGAATGTTAGAATATAAAAAAAGTGACATTGTGAAAACATTCTTCAGTTCAACAAACCTTTCAGTTCATGGGAGTTAGTTTATCCAAAGTAAAATATTGAAATGTCAAAAAACAGCTCTTCATTTTAGGCTAACAGTGGTATTAATCCAACTGTAAAATATTACAAACTAACTTGGATGGGGATATTCTCTGTCAAAGCCAATCCAGAAAAATAGAACATTAAGTGGCACAGAAAAAAAGTAGATTTGTCTGCCCCAGGGCTCTAGGTCTGGCAACGTGAGACGTGAAAGAGAGATACAGTATTGTCCACATCTGAATGTTAACTGTCCCATGTAAGGTCAAGGTTCATCTTTGGATGAGTTTCCTTCTGGAGCTGACTCTGGTCCACAGGTTGCGTGCCGTCCGGGCGATGGTTGAGCCACGGGGGAGGCGCAGGCTCTTTAGTGGCTCTCTGATACAGGCCAGCACCCCTGGGTCTGAGCACCCCTGATTCTGCAAGTACTCATGGGAAATGTAGTTTATCCGCCTCAGCTGTTTGCTGTAGTAGTTCCTCAGGTCACAGAGCTCCTCCACTGCAGCCTCAGAGATGATGGAGACCTGGGAGGGAGAGTTGACCAATGCTGGCCTCCGGTGATCAGAGTCTGTAACTGCACCTTCTGAAGGAGCTGGGACCGCAGCAGTACAGGGTTTCCTTCGCTTCTTTTGAGGGGTTGTTGATTTAGGTTTTGAATTTAGTTTTAATGGTGGTAGTGGGGATTCGCTGTCATTAACATTCTCTATAATATTGATCTCTACGTCTACTTCAATTGCAGTGGGCTGGGCAGCAGCAGGGTCATTCTGGTCGTACCCTGTCTGACTTTCTGTCTGTTCATGGTCCTTGTCTTGTTTCCTGGCCAGATTCTGCTGCTCTTTATCCATCTTGATCAGTTTGTTGTGTCTGGGAGGGGGAGTGCTGCTGTCGGGGTCAACGGGAGGAGGAGACTGGGAGGTCACCACCACCTCTTTAACTCCAGCAGCTAATTGGTCCTCCTATGGGAGACAACAGGAAGTGTCAATGACCCCTGACTTTACTGAAGAACCAATCCTAAATCGAAGATGGTTGGATTGGGCATGTTGTTATGTAGAACCATGTTAGTGAACCCCAATGTTAGTGTGGCATAGCGTGAGTTCGAGAAAGCATGCTCCATAATGAATCTACAGCCATGTGTGTAGACATTGACAGGACATACACACAGGACTGAGTGAGGACACAAACCATGAAAGCTGTAGCAATGGTTATGAGTGTTTACATAAATACAGTACCAGTCAAAAGTTTGGACACACCAACTCATTCAAGGTTTTTATTTCATTTTTACCATTGTCTACATTGTAGAATAATAGTGCAGTCAAACTATGAAATACCACATATGGAGTCATGTAGTAACCAAAAAAAGTGTTAAATCAAAATAAATTGTATATTTGAGATTCTTCAAAGTAGCAACCCTTTGCCTTGACAGCTTTGCACACTCTTGGCATTCTCTCAACCAGCTTCATGAGGAATGCTTTTTCAAGGGTCTTAGACTGTGTTTTGTGTCATTGTCCTGTTGAAAAACAAGCGCAAACCAGATGGGATAGTGTATCGCTGCAGAATGCTGTGGTAGCCATGCTGGTTAAGTGTGCCTTGAATTCTAAATAAATCACTGACAGTGTCACCAGCAAAGCACCATCACACCTCCTCCTCCATGCTTCACGTGGGAAGCACACATGCGGAGATCATCCGTTCACCTACTCTGTGTCTCACAAAGACGCGGCGGTTGGAACCAAAAATCTAAAATGTGGACTCATCAGACCAAAAAGACAGATTTCCACCGGTCCAATGTCCATTGCTCATTTTTCTTGGCCCAAGCAAGTCTCTTCTTATTGGTGTCCTTTTAGTAGTGGTTTCTTTGCAGAAAATTCAACGCAGTCTCCTCTGAAAAGGTGATATTGAGATGTGTCTGTTACTTGAACTCTGAATAATGTATTTGTGGTTCAATCTGAGGTACAGTTAACTCTAATGAACTTATCCTCTGCAGCAGAGGTAACTCTGGGTCTTCCTTTCCTGTGGCTGTCTTCATGAGAGCCAGTTTCATCATAGCGCTTCATGGTTTTTGCAACTGCACTTGAAGAAACTTTAAAAGTTCTTGACATTTTCCAGATTGACTGACCGTCATTAAGGAAAGAAATTCCACAGGCACACTGTTAATTGAAATGCATTCCAGATGACTACCACATGAAGCTGGTTGAGAGAATGCCAAGAGTGTACAAAGTTGTCATCAAGGCAAAGGGTGGCTACTTTAAAGAATCTCAAATATATTTTTTTAAACTCTTTTTTGGTTACTACATGATTCCATATGTATTATTTCATCGTTTTGATGTCTTCACTATTATTCTCCAATGTATAAAAAGTAAAACCCTTGAATGAGTTGGTAGGTCCAAACTTTTGAATTGTACTGTATGACATCATGCATATTCTATTGTTTTATGAATAATTATGCTTTCTGGATATCATTCAGGGCCCAACGTTACAGATTTGTCTTTAACCTGATTGACATACACATGGTTGCCCAGACAGTGTCATGCCATAGATGCAGTGGGTTGAATAGAGAATCAGGGAACTGTACTTTTTCTTTGGTCTCTTCAGGGGGGCACTAGAGGTCTCTCTTGACTTTCTTGGTGACAGGGGAGTTTGCGGCATTGTCACCAGATCTCTTTCCTTCTTTGGTCTTTACCTGGGACACTTTTACCTGTAGGTTATCAACAACAGCTTTAACCTGTCTGTCTCTCACATATCACACACACACACACACACACACACACACACCTAAGCTAGGTGTGGGTAATAACGTAAGAGAAGGGGTTTTAGAATTGAGATGGGAGAACCAGAAACATGAATCATTCCCATATCAAGGTGTTAGGACTGATTGTGATCGGCCATTACCAACACCTTGGTCACCTTTAGCAAATATCAACATGGATTAGATAAGTAGGCCTAGGTCTCAGCAACACCCAAACCCACAGGTGTTGTACTACACTTGGAGCCCTGATATCGGCGCCTGTCTGGTACTACGCAACACTACATTGTTTAGAAAACCTACAGCATTAGAACTACAGTGATTTACATATAGAGTGATTAGGAATAAGAATGATGGTAAGAATGATTCTACCCAATCTTTAAAAGAATAATTAACATTGATAAAAGGGAAAACACTCTGATTTTGTTGATTGTATTATTCAATCAATCAAAATGCTGAAAATAAATCGATATCCTTCATCCGCTGGCCTGAAAGGAAAAGAAACTGACAACATAGTTCACTTACCTGCAGATAAGTAGACAAGTAAACAATAGGAGGTACACAGAGCAGATACAGAGAAGACGGATTGAAAGGGCAGAGAGAAGACGGGGCAAAGACATGAGGATTGGGACGGCGAGAAAGTTGAGTAAAGTACAGGGAAATAATTACACATTACACTGAAATATTTCAGTCAGAAGTGCAGAAGGAGATATAGAAAAAAATGTGATAAGCAGAAAAGATGAGACATGATGTACGTATTTTCAGACAAAAGTGGCTTCCTATCCTTAGTCTGCACGGACTAGTAAAAAAAATGACAACCAAAAAAAGCTATTACCGGGTAGTCATTTATCATATTGATTCCGTGCAGATGGGAGGAGGCCACTTTAGTCTCTTGAGATGCACCCAAAGGCTTCCTGCCTGAATGATTCCTGTACCGTTTGCTGTGTAGTACTGACCGTGTTGGCATCCAGGCCTGTCCTCCTCATCTTCATGGTGATGGAGTGACTCTGGTTCTTCAGCAGTGGTGCCTTACCACCCAGCTTCAGGTAGAAGTAGGTGGTGTATGGAGTGAAACTGAAGTCTTCACTGTGGAGAAGAGATCAACATTCTAAAAGCAACCAGCTGTGCAGTAGTACAAGTCCATTGTGACCTCACAATTCTCTCCAGACAACCCTATTTGTCCTTAGTCAGTACCTGATGTAAGACAAGGATCTGTTCTTTAGAGAGGTACAGCCTGAAGTGAAAACAATTTTTGTTGCAAAAGTTTTTCCTATGGTGTGCTGAACATGCCCTAGGTCGTAGGCCTACCTGAGGCAGCCCTGCAGCAGTAAGCATATTGAACTGGTAAAGGGTTTAAAGTTAAGTCAGTCAGTACCTGAGGTAGCCCTGCAGCAGTAGGCTTGTGATGATGGCCTCCACCTCCAGGCGAGACAGGGTGGTGGTCTGGATCATCTTCCTGCGTTTGGCCGGACCCTTCCCCATCCACGCCTCGGTCACCTTCAGGGGGGTCAGTTTCTCATCCAGAGAGCCCGCCAGCTCCACAATCTGGACCACATCTTTAGCATGCTGCGTGATGTCCACCGTGATGTAGTCTGGATAAAAACACAGGCATCTTAGGTATGAAGACTCAACATATGTAACTCATACGCCCAATTCCAAATCTACTCCTACGCCCCTAGCACGCCATGTACGTTGGATTTAAAAAGTGGTATGTTCACTATATTGTATACATACCATTGCCATGGCGACAGACGTCACACATCTCGTTGCATCCTTCATCGTCCCAAACCTCATCAAAGTGAACAGCGATCACTGAGCGCCGACACCTTGAAACAATAGAGATCCTCAACACAGATATCTACACAACTGAAATAGTCAATGAGAGCGTTGTTATTGGTCCAGCTCAGTACCTGTCCACATTCTGACAGTAGTCGACCATGGTCAGCAGCTTCTGTTGTCCTACGTTCTCCATGACAACCATGGTGCTGATCCTGAAGATGTCGTTGAAGCCAAAGTACACAATGCAGTCAGCCGGCTTATCGTCTCTGCCTGGAGGAACGGAGAGATGACCATGGTAAAGATAAGGGGAAATAAGTTAAGAGTTTTGAGAGGAAAAGAGTTTAAAAACTAACTGGCTACTCCCATGGCTGCGGTCGAAGAAGAAGCGCAGTTGGAAAATCAGAGGGGGATTTTTTTTTCCTCTTCCAAATGTAGAATAGTATTCGTCATTTTCTGAGGTCAAGGGATCAGGTGTTGTTTTCTAAATTATCACATTTTTGAGTGGGGAGAAAAGAGTTGTCTACCTGCTCGTCCGCTCTCCTGATAGTAGTTCTCTATGGACTTGCTGATGGTGTGATGGATGACAAATCTGACGTCAGCCTTGTCGATCCCCATCCCGAACGCCACAGTAGCTACCACCACCTGGATCTTGTCGGTGGCCCATTTGCGATGAACCTGTGACTTGTCCTCTGGATTCATGTTAGCGTGGTATGGAGATGCATTGACGCCTTTCTTCTGTAGGTCTGCTGACACCGTCTCCGCGTCCTTCTGGGAAAACACGTACACTATCCCTGCCAAAGGCAAAAGCATAATACCTCAAGTCCGGATAACAAGCTGCTGATGGTTTCGAAAATGGGACAAACTGAATTTTGACCTCTCCTTTTTGTTTTTCCTTTCAAAGTACCTGACTGGTCCTTATATCTCTCCTTGATCAGTGCGGAGATGTCACTGACTGAATCATCACTGTTCGAGTCTTTAAGGCGAACCTGAGACACAAAAACAAGTACAGATCCTCAAATACTTCTGTGCAGAGATACAGCGGGTGTGCATTTGTGTGTATTTTTAAAGGTCAAAAGGACATCAACAGGTGTTTGCCAAACAGGTGGGGGCCAGGTGTGTATAGTTGCCATGACGCCCACCTCGTAGTAGAGGTTGGTGCGGTTGAAGGAGGCGGTGAGTGTGATTGGCTCAGGGACACACAGGATCTTCTGACAGTCCTTTAGAACACTGCCGGTTGCCGTGGCCGTCAGCCCTAGCAACGGAACCTTTGGGAATTGCCTCTTCAGGATCCCCAGGAGCTTGTAGTCTGGCGGAAGAGGAAGGGGTAGTTGGCTATCAGGCCAACACAAAACTCACAGAATACACCTGAGAATGAAGCAATCTATTGGGAATGCATTCTAAGTGGTATGCATAGAGATACATTGACGTGTTCTGTGTAATTACATGGTGATATCCTTGTTTGGGTATTGTAACGTAAAGTGATGTTTGAGTAGCCCTTTACTTTCCAAAACAAAGCAAGGAGACTAATAAAAAAAGTAAGTAGTCCATATACAGTACAGTTGCAGTCTCTCACCAGGTCTGAAGTCGTGTCCCCACTGGCTGCAGCAGTGCACCTCGTCCACAGCAATACGGCTAAGCCTTCCTGCGTTGTAGGCCTTCTCCAGCCTCGACATCAGCAGCTTGCTCTTCGCTATCTTCTCCGGAGTCACATACAGCAGCTTGAAAGGCGCTTTGGAGTCCGTCATCTCCGCCAGGACCATTTTAGCGTGTTCCTGAGGTGCGTAGCAGAAGTCAAAAATCAAACGCAAATCCTACAGCTATAATCATAATCAATACCAGCAAAGAATCAATCATACGTAGAAAGTGTTTGTGTTGGTCATTACCTTACTGCTGGACGCGTTGAGAGAGACGGCTTCAACGTCGATGGACTTCAAGTACATGAGCTGATCCTCCATCAGAGAGACGAGAGGAGTTACTACCAGAGTGAAACCTGGCAGCACACAAACACACGTTAAACAACAACCACACTGCAGCGAGGAATGGCTGCAACCATCTGCGGTCGGGGCGCTAAAGTGACACTAATTTAGTCGCATATGTGACCAAATATTCTGCTGTGCGACCAGTTTTATTTTTGTAGCACAAGTGCGCCCTTTTAAACTTTGTTCAGTCATATTACCGAATTGGCTAGCTAGCTAACATCCTGGTAACTTTACCAGTATATCCAAATATTTGGGGGCACAGAAAGAAAAAGGGACAGCTTTTTCAGGAGAGCAATGAATGTACTGTATGACAGAGCTCCTGCATGTCATCACAAACCTGACGTTCTTAAAGATAGTATAGAATTTTAAACGTAATGCATCTCAATAGGAAAATAGTGCTTTTACACAATGTAGAAACCTAATATTCTACAAATTACTTATTCAATGACAGGTATTAATTCGTATTAACATTTTAGCCTTTATAATAAACTCATGTCTTCACAGTGTTACATATTCGTTTCTAAGGCATAACATGTGGTTCAAAAGTAAGTCAAGTTCATATAGGTCCAATATAGGCTGTATCACAATTCATTTGAAAAAAAATCTTATTATCTGGTGCTCCTAAATTTCATGTGGTGCTCCTAACTTTAAAAAAAAATGGGAGCACCAGAGCTACCAATGAAACATGTTAATTTAGAGCCCTGTCTGCAGTACGTGTTTGCACAGCACACACAATTATTCAATGAACTGTAACATTAGTGTTTTCAATATATGCACCAGGTGTGTGTGTGTGTGTGTGTGTGTGTGTGTGTGTGTGTGTGTGTGTGTGTGTAATACATGTATGTATGCATGCATTTTATGGGTGTGTGTGCGTTCTCCCCTCACCCTCAGAGCAGACTGCAGGTAGCTGATAGCAGAGGCTTTTCCCTCGTCCAGTGGGCATCACTAGAAAGAGGTCTTTACCAGACATACTAAGGTTGATGGCCGTCAGCTGGAGAGGACGGAACTTAGAGAGCTGGAAGACATCCTTCAGATTCTGCTCCAGCTCTGTTGACCACGAGAAATCTAGGTTTGGAAAGAAAACATTTAAGCGTGTCAAAATACAGTACAGCAATATATTCAGCCTTCAAGATTGTAGCCCACCTAATAAAATAGCACAGTCTACATATTTATTTTTGCTTTAAATTGAACTGTGCAATTCAGCTCCTGGAAATATATATCTGATATGTTTACATCCAAAAAGATAGGCAGAGTTAAAATACATGTGTATTCGATTATTAGTTATTTAAAATATGTATTTGAGTATTTTCAAATAATGTGGCCCAAATCAACTACTTATATTGGATGTATTTTCACTTCCTATAATTAGCCTACTATTTGAAAGTATTTTCAAATACTTTTTTCAAAATACCTGTTTTAAATGTATGGGAGTGTATTTGAGTCAGTGTATGAGCATTGGCAAATACATACCAATATTCAACTACTTGACGTTTCAAATAAAGAAAATCTGAGTACTTCCTTAGAAATGTATGTGAAAGTAATTGAGATATTTGAAATAGTATTTGAACCCAGGTCTGGAACATATTACACACACAGCAGTGTGGTTGTGCTTCTCAATTCATTTAACAAACATTGTAGAATGATAGTGAATACATAAAAATGATGAAATAACACATATGGAGTCATGTACAGCCGTGGCCAAAAGTTTTGACAATGACACAAATGTTAATTTTCAAAGTTATATGATGGTGATTTGCATATTCTCCAGAATGTTATGAAGAGTGATCAGATTAATTGCAAAGTCCCTCTTTGCCATGCAAATGAACTGAATCCCCCAAAAAACATTTCCACTGCATTTCAGCCCTGCCACAAAAGGACCAGCTGACATCATGTCAGTGATTCTCTCGTTAACACAGGTGTGAGTGTTCACGAGGACAAGGCTGGAGATCACTCTGTCATGCTGATTGAGTTCGAATAACAGACTGGAAGCTTCAAAAGGAGGGTGGTGCTTGGAATCATTGTTCTTCCTCTGTCAGCCATGATTAAAAGGAAACACGTGCAGTCATCATTGCTTTACACAAAAAGGGCTTCACAGGCAAGGATATTGCTGCCAGTAAGATTGCACCTAAATCAACCATTTATCGGATCATCAAGAACTTCAAGGAGAGCGGTTCAATTCTTGTAAAGGCTTCAGGGCGCCCAAAAAAGTCCAGCAAGCGCCAGGACGTCTCCTAAAGTTGATTCAGCTGCATGATCGGGGCACCACCAGTACAGAGCTTGCTCAGGAATGGCAGCAGGCAGGTGTGAGTGCATCTGCACGCACAGTGAGGCGAAGACTTTTGGAGGATGGCCTGGTGTCAAGAAGGGCAGCAAAGAAGCCACTTCTCTCCAGGGAAAACATCAGGGACAGACTGATATTCTGCAAAAAGTACAGGGATTGGACTGCTGAGGACTGGGGTAAAGTAATTTTCTCTGATGAATCCCCTTTCCGATTGTTTGGGGCATCCGGAAAAAAGCTTGTCCGGAGAAGACAAGGTGAGCGCTACCATCAGTCCTGTGTCATGCCAACAGTAAAGCATCCTGAGACCATTCATGTGTGGGGTTGCTTCTCAGCCAAGGGAGTGGGCTCACTCACAATTTTGCCTGAGAACACAGCCATGAATAAAGAATGGTACCAACACATCCTCCGAGAGCAACTTGGTCAAGTAGCCCTTACACAGCCTGGAGGTGTGTTTTGGGTCATTTTCCTGTTGAAAAACAAATGACAGTCCCACTAAGCGCAAACCACCTCCTCCTCCAGGCTTCACAGTGGGAACAACACATGCAGAGATCATCCGTTCACCTACTCTGTCTCACAAAGATACGGCGGTGGAAACCAAAAACCTAGAATTTGGACTCATCAGACCAAAGGACAGATTTCCACCGGTCTAATGTCCGTTGCTCGTGTTTCTTGGTCCAAGCAAGTCTCTTCTTATTAATTGTGTCCTTTAGTAGTAGTTTCTTTGCAGCAATTTGACCATGAAGGCCTGATTCACGCAGTCTCCTCTGAACAGAGATGTGTCTGTTACTTGAACTCTGTGAAGCATTTATTTGGGCTGCAATCTGAGGTACAGTTAACTCTAATGAACGTATCCTCTGCAGCAGAGGTAACTCTGGGTCTTCTTTTCCTGTGGCAGTCCTCAGACAGTTTTATCATGGCGCTTGATGTTCTTTGCGACTGCACTTGAAGAAACTTTCAAAGTTCTTGAAATGTTCCTTATTGACTGGCCTTCATATCTTAAAGTAATGATGGACTGTTGTTTCTCTTTGCTTATTTGAGCTGTTCTTGCCATAATATGGACTTGGTCTTTTACCCAATAGTGAAAAACTGAGTGTAAGTGTATTTGGCTACGGTGTATGTAAACTTCCCACTTCAACTGTACAAGTACTCAACATGGTTCATTACGAGCTTAATGTTAACATGCAATAATGGCAAGGCTATAACCTATTAGTGACATGCGACTCCTGTCATGCAGAAAACACAGTTCTAAAGTGTGCACCTAATGCGAGCAGTGACAGAGAGAAATCTCCTTTAGAAAGCGTCAAATAGCAACTACTATGATGGGTTGCTAATATGTCTAGGATTGTGCCTTTGGCTTCTGGACAACGAAATAAAGTTTATATGAAAACCAATAGAACAGGAGAGAAATCCTGGTTAATGGCATAAGGAAGTCATTATAAAATAATTGCCTCCACGTTTCTATGGATGGATGTTTTTTGCAAGGCTACTTTCAAGTAAGGTAAGACGCGCCTCATTATTTCAAGTAATTTAAAATGTTCAGGTTTCAAACAATTATACTGCCTCAAGCAAACATTACAAAGTGGTGGGTGACGCGCTGATAGTCAAGGGTTGGCAGGCTATATATAGCCTATGCATCCAAATGGTGAATGGGAGGTGAAATAGAGAAATAAAAATAGCTCCTTTTTTAATTGTGGCCACCAAAATGAACACGCATTTTGTTGCGCAATGACTGGGCTTACAAAAGCAGGTTTCACTCCAGTAGCCTACAGGCTCTTTGAGGAGCTTTTTCAGTTCTGCACACTAATTTCCTATAGGATTGAGGTCAGAGCTTTGTGATGGCCACTCCATTACCTTGACTTTGTTGTCCTTAAGCCATTTTGCCACAACTTTGGAAGTATGCTTGAGGTCATTGTCCATTTGGAAGACCCATTTGCGACCAAGCTTTAACTTCCTGGCTGATGTCTTGAGATGCTTTAATATATCCACATAATTTTCATTCCTCATGACGCCATCTATTTTGTGAAGAGCACCAGTCCCTCCTGCAGCAAAGCACCCCCACAACATGATGCTTCCACCCCCGTGCTTCACGGTTGGGATGGTGTTCGTCGGCTTGCAAGCCTCCCCATTTTTCCTCCAAACATAACGATGGTCATTATGGCCAAACACTTCTATTTTTGTTTCATCAGACCAGAGGACATTTCTCCAAAAAGTATGATCTTTGTCCACATGTGCAGTTGCAAACCGTAGTCTGGCTTTTTTATGGCGGTTTTGGAGCAGCGGCTTCTTCCTTGCTGAGCGGACTTTCAGGTTATGTGGATATAGAACTCGTTTTACTGTGGATATAGATACTTTTGTGCCTGTTTCCTCCAGCATCTTCACAAGGTTATTTGCTGTTGTTCTGGGATTGATTTGCACTTTTCACACCAAAGTATGTGAATCTCTAAGAGACAGAAGGCATCTCCTTCCTGAGCGGTATGACGGCGGCGTGGTCCCATGGTGTTTATACTTGCGTACTATTGTTTGTACAGATGAACGTGGTACCTTCAGGAGTTTGGAAATTGCTCCCAAGGATGAACCAGACTTGTGGAGGTCTACAATTATTTTTCTGAGGTCTTGGCTAATTTGTGTCTTGGCTAATCTGAATGGCTAATCTGAATGGCTAATATGTGTGCCATTCAGAGGTTGAATGGGCTAGACAAATGATTTAAGTGCCTTTGACCGGAGTATGATAGTAGATGCCAGGCGCATCGGTTTGAGTGTGTCAAGAACTGCAACACTGCTGGGTTTATCACACTCAACAGTTTCCTGTGTGTATCAAGAATGGTCCACCACCCAAAGCACATCATGAAAGCTTGACAACTGTGGGAAGCATTAGAGTCAACATGGGCCAGCATCCCTGTTGAACGCTTTCGACCCCTTGCAGAGTCCATGCCCTGACGATTTGAGGCTGTTCTGAGGGCAAAAGGAAGTGCAACTCAATATTAGAAAGGTGTTCTTAATTTTTTGTACACTCAGTGTAAATTGTACATATGTGCCACATCCTATACATTGTAGCCTCTACCGTACCATCATTCTCATAGCGCAGCAGCTCCTGCTTGGTCATTGCAGGTCCAGATCCAGAGGGCTGGGTGGAGTCACATGGCTCTTCCAGCCTGCGGAGCAGCTTTTTCCTCTTGGAGGTCAGGCTAGCCTGCTTCTCCAGCAGCTCAGCTATCTGCAACTTCACCACCTCCAGCTCAGCCTCCACAGAGTCCAGCCCTGCCTGCACGTCTGGGGAGGAGAACATTAACAAACAATAACAAAACATTTGCTGTAATCAACGTGCTCTATGGTATCTACTACTTACGATGGGGCATTCATGTAACACACATGCCTCTCTGGTAGGGAGGAGAACATTAGGTTAATAACTATTTGATCTTTTAATGACTTTTTCCGGGAGTCAAAGATCTACGGTTTCTAGGCCCTACATAGAAATAATCTAGAATATGCATTGAACACACATGCACAAAGACAACAGTGGGACCATGAATCAGAAATTGAACACAGCAAGCTCACTCCAAAGTTCTTCTCTTTTAAATGCTGTGCTAAATCCTTGTGTTTATCTACATGTTGGCCAGGGCCTAATATAAATTATTATATCCTTTTCAAAGCACAATCTGCCCTGGTTAGCTTTCCTCTGGGACCAATCATATGTGATCCTAGAGACTGTCAGGTCTGACACTTCCAAGTCACTAACGACCTGTGTTTCACAGGTGAGGTGCTAATGATGTCAGACACACATCAGACTATCTCACAGTCACTGTTTCTCTATGGGTTTGGCACCATACTTTTAAGAAAGGGGGATAGAAATGTGAGATCACATTCACTTACCGTCGGCATTGTCACTGTCCATTTCCAAGGCAAGTCTACAACACAATCAATCACCTTGCGGACTTTTATCACTCTGTTGAATGAGGGGGGAAATGGCAGTGTTATGCAATGTAGCTAGCAAGAAATAGTGCCTTCAGAAAGAATTCCTACCCCTTGTTTTTCCCCCTGATTTTGTTGGGTTACAGGCAGCCTAAATTTTAAATAGATGAAACTGAGATTGTGTGTCACTGGCCTCCGCCCTAACAATAGGAGTCGTTGTCCCAAAGGTGGGAAGGCAGGCGACATGTTTAGATCCAAAATAAGCCCATAGAAACACATTGGCCTTATTTATGAACAGACTTAATCAAAAGTGAAGCATCTTGCTTCATCTCTTCGTCTATGATTTACACACATACCAAGCTCCTCCCCCTTCCTCTCACACCAACAAAGATGAGAGATCACATCTTCCTCTCTGACATGCGGTTTCAACTCACTATTTGCATTTGAGTTTTGGTCCTGCAGAATTGGTCATACGGACACCAAAACACATTGAGACATTATTTTACTGTAATAGAGAAGTTAAAAAGTGTGTCGTTAGAAATGTTGTCTCAACTACTCAAATTGTGCGCAGAGCAGACTACTAAAACGAGAGTGTCAATGAACATTGATTCTGGAAAATTAATGCTCAAGTTTGTCCGCGGCATTGGGGTACCACTTACCGCTAGCAGCATTTTAGCCAAAGGGCTGTTATTATACTAGCTGTCTAGTCTGTGATTTATAAATGTGCAATAAGAATAAAGCACAATTAAATAAGTACTTGGCAACTCGTTCTCATTCTGAGAAATAAGGTAGGCCACTTGATTTCAACATCTGAACAAAGTGGACATGCTTTTCAAACAGTTGGAGACAGACAGAAGGGTGTGTTCATAACAATTCAACTGTTCAACTTTGTTAGCTAGCAACTAGATCAAAGTTGTCTAAAGATTAGCTGGCTAATCACTAGCACGTGGGCTTGAGAGATTGTTGATGAGACCTGTGCTAATTGTCTAGTGCCTAATGCCTACTACAAGAAGTTATTCATTATCAGTGAATGTGCATGATACTAGTTAAATTTGTAACAAAAAAGGGCATTTTCATAGACAAACTTGAAAGCCAGATCAGTGATTATAAAAACATTTTAAAACGCAGGTTATTAAAATATTTTTATAAAATAATAAAATTATTAGTGGGTTTTATGGTTGTGGAAGGCTTATATTTAGTCTAGATATAATTTCCCAAGCCCTGAATTCATTAGGTTATTGCTGACTGTTTGAAATGCAGTGTAGTTGACCTTTAATAGTACAACAATGCTTATTTAGAGAAAACATTTTCTATTTTTTACGAGAATCGCCCAGAAGTTTAAGAAAAAAAATTGAGATATAAAATAAACAACACTGAAAATAAATATCTTCCAAAACATACATCTTGTTTGCAATAAGGCACAAAATTAAGGCACAAAAATGCCTTATGCATAAAATGTGGCAAAGAAATTAACTTTATGTCCGGAATACAAAAGTGTTATGTTAGGGGCAAATCCAACACAACACACCACTGAGTAGCACTCACCATATTTTCAAGCACGGTGGTGGCTGAATGTTATGGGTATGTCCTAGCTTGCCATTATGAAAATCAAATTCAACAATGCCAATAATGTTTTAAATTCGACTATTGCTTTCAAAAGCAGCTCAAACATTGAACATGTTAGAATGAACTATTGGCAATGAATTCTACAGTGAAATTATACTGTCCATTATTTAGGGAAATAATGCACGCTCTTGAATGCCCTTCAAGCCAATCAGAAACAAGTACTCAATGATGCCATGGTATAATGTGCATTATAAACTGGGTGGTTCGAGCCCTGAATACTGATTGGCTGAAAACTGTGGTATATCAGAACATATACCATGTCTATGACAAAACATTTATCTGTACTGCTCTAATTACATTGGTAACCAGTTTATAATAGCAATAAGGCACCTCGGGGATTTGTGATATATGGCCAATATACCACGGCTAAGGGCTGTGTCCTTAGAACAGCCCTTAGGTGGTATATTGGCCACATACCACACTCCCTCGGGCTTTATTTATAAATTATCCAAGGATATATTATAAACTGTATGCATAAAATACACTTTGAATCTATCCATACACGAACAAGTTGTTTCCTTGAGCTTTTGGCAAGCAGGGCGGAATGTAAACATTTATTGTGTAAAGTAAACGGACATGTGTGAACCGGGAAAGCCCCCACCCTTCCTCCATGTGGCTTTACCCTTTATCTTAGCTTTTTCTTCACCATATTAGATTGCTAGCCAATGATAGTTAGATAAATAGATTGCCAATGATCGACCACCCTAGCAGTACGTTAACCAGCCTCCATCGGGAATCAGCCACCTGCTCCACCAAACAGCCTAATGTTAATGTTAGCCAACCTGTAGCTGACCAGCTAGAAAATTATACTTCAACTTTTTGACAGCTACATATTTGGCTAGTCATTAATGATACTAACATGTGGAACGAAATTATGGAAAATTAGAGGATGTTGAAAGAACAAAGCAAAACTCACCATCAAAAATGTACTCCCCTCACTTCTCGAGTTTGCACTGTTTACTTGCGCTCCCTTTTTCTTGACGGTTGCTAGACAGCTCGCGCGGGTGATTTTTTTTTTCTTCTTGTGCAGACCAATCAGATTGCGGTTGTTTCACTTTCTCCGTGATATTGGGTACATTCAACAAACCAACTGCAATCAATGCTGAATAAATGTTGTATTTTTATTTAACCTTTTATTGTACGATACAATACAACCTGAAAACATTTTCCATCCGTAAAATGGACGTGTATGTAGGCAGGGAATATATTTTCCAGCAACTAACTAGTTATATTCAGCAGATAAGTGCTCTCCTTGTTTTTCTCCATTAACGTTTTTATACAACCCGTTAGAATGTTGAATGCAACCCTGATTTTGTCCGGAAGAATGATATTTTTGATGAAACCAAGAAGGCGTGTTTCCGGAAGACGTGGCTAGTGCTACAGTGGCAGCACCTGAACTTGTATTTTAATAAAATACAATTAACAGTGTCAACTTTTATATTTTACAAGCTGTTGATTCATTGTCAAAATGATCTCTTTAACGGACTCACAGAGTAAGGCGATTTCTATTTGATCTAACGGTTGTTGCTTGCCAATTTGTTCCAGCTCTCTAACTAACATTAGCACGCTATCCTCTCAGCTACATAACTAATGTGCTATTCTCGTATGTGAGGAAAACAGCTAGAAATAGCTAGCCTGCTGAATCGAATTTGTTTGCTAGATAGTGACCATTGACAGCTAACTAATTAATAACATATTCATTCTGAACCAGATGGCTAGTTAGGGACGGGGGGTGTCAATTGGGAGGATAGGCAGTGGAAAGGTTGGATGCCATTCCATTCGCTCCGTTCCGGCCATTGTTATGAGTTGTCCCCCCCCTCAGCCCTCCCATCCTGTGACTCAAACGTATTAACGTTAGTGTGCTTGGATACTTTAAATAATGTGATTCTTCTTTCTTGCAGAGATCGGAATGGGACTAACGGGCTTCGGCGTGTTTTTCCTCTTCTTTGGAATGATACTGTTTTTTGACAAAGCCCTCCTTGCCATAGGAAATGTGAGTGATTTCATCATCACCATCCACAGTTAATACATTTGTCTACCTTCTGCAGCTACATACGAGGCTTACGTTTTGCTATATTTATTGGAACGTTGGTCTGAAATGCAATTACATTATCTCTGAGTGACACTGAGAAAAACACAGCTGCAGAGCCCTCCTCGCCTTTCTGATTCTCAACTGAGCACAATCACCACCTTTTTATAGAGTAGTGGGGAGTTGTAGGGTTTAACTGTGAAGTACTCCGTCATTGTCAACAGACATTGTCTGTTCCCTGTCCCTTCTATCTCGCGATAGATCCTGTTTGTGGCTGGCCTGTCGTTTGTGATCGGTCTGGAGAGGACGTTCCGGTTCTTCTTCCAGAAACACAAGATGAAGGCAACTAGCTTCTTCCTGGGTGGAGTGTTGATCGTTCTTATTGGCTGGCCAATTGTGGGAGTGGTCCTGGAGATCTATGGATTTTTCCTTTTATTCAGGTGGGTCAAGTACAGGCCCCAGGCTTGTTTGCTAAGCTTATCTTTCGAATAAGATGCAGTCTTGAGGTAAAACAAGCCAAGGACATCTTTGTTTGTCCTGTCAACTGTCTCCCCCTCCCCCACCCCCTGTTGAGTGCAGCCCTCATTTTATGCAAGGGCTTGCTGCGTGTAAAGATCCGTAGTCTGTCATCATGTGCTTGCTGTTGTCAACTAACTCTCTCTTTATCTTCTCCAGGGGTTTCTTCCCAGCGGCAGTAGGCTTCATCAGAAGGATACCCTTCCTGGGCTCCCTGCTAAACCTCCCATTCATCAGTGGGGTGAGTTCAGAGATGTAGTGGTAAAAAAAAAAAATAGCTGGGTAAATTCTGATTGCTGGTCACGGTGATAAAAGAAACGCTCCAATAGTTTCAATGCCTTTTTCCCAGTTTTCCCACTTCCACTTCCACTATACCACTGTGTGAGGAAGAGGATGGGAACAGGGCCTACAATGCAGTTGGTGCTGGGTGGGCTGAGGTGGTTACACTAAAGACAACACAGGTTCCAATTGGCCTCTGACATTGGTTCTGGACGGCTGTAGTGTCTCATACTGTGTCACTCAATCTTCTGTCATATATGTGTGTGTGTGTGTGTGTGTTTGTTATGCGGTGTATGTTCGTGAAGTCACTTGTTTTGAGGAGAATGTGTCTCTGTCTCTTTTAAAGCCTTCATAATTAACTCTGAGGACAATCCGCTATCTTGGTCAGTCACTGCAGATTTTCCCTTGCATGTGAGCATGATTCACATCTGTTTATAATGTATGTTATACTGTAATGTTGCCTTATGCCTGACCAGAGTAGTGAACCATTGGTATTGGAAATAATTTATACTCGGACACCAGCAACAGCATTTATCCTACACGCCATTTTGAATAGTCTACTCAGTCAGTCACGTCAAGCAAACATTTAATTTCCAATGTACAACTAAGCACTAAACGTTTTAGTCAAGCTTGTATATGTCATCTATTTTTGCTCTACTTTGCAAAGGGGACGGTAGACTGACTTAAATGTGTTTATTTTCTCTCTTTCTTTTAGTTCGTGGACAAAGTGGGAGAGAGCAACACCACGGTATAACAGTGACTTTATGTTTATGGAGAAAAACAATCTATTATATTTATGATACAGTTGTTCTCATCAAGTCACGTAACCCCCCCATTGGTAAAATTGCCTACCTCCAACAGTTAGCTAGGTAACTTTCATGAGACTTTGTAAATTAAGACCTCTTCCCATTTTAAAAGGGAAAACAATCTGCTTTTTTGTATCTTGATTCTGCAATTTTAAGGTCCGTACCAGCCAAGGGTGCCAGTCCTGGTTGCTACGGGCAACTGTTACTAATGAATCTGGAGTTGGTTAAGATGGCTACCCCAGAATGTTACATGTTATTGAATGCTGCTCTCCTCTACTGGAGTACTCCCCACGAGGAGGAGAGTCCCTCTACCGGACTGAAGAGAACCCGTGTCCATTTTTGCGCTCTCACTCTACTATTGAATGTACAGACAAACTCACCATGTCATCGCCTCTGGACAACCTTGAGAGGTGTGGCGGAGGAGAGCTGGTCCATTGTTACACTAGATGGGCCAGGGGGTTTTCCTCGTGCTGTGCTGTCTTGCCAAAAATGAACTAGGGGTTAGCGAGATGGCACAAACAGATCTTAGACCATGTTAGGGTTTCCTGACCATATGACCAGACCAGGGAAAACTTGAAGCCATAGTTAAAGGTGGTTTCCTGGTCAGGTATTGGAAAGACTCCTGGTCCTACTTATGGTGCCTGTCCTTTCTCACACTGGACTGGACTGAAACTTGAGTCCTGTGGAAGAAAAGAGCTTTACTTTCCTTTTCTCTCACGCCCGTTATGATTACCGGATCTGGCAGTTGCATATTTCCCCCTTATTTTTCTGTCGTTTCTGTGTATGACTGGTTGAGGAAGTTCTGTAGATACATTATGTATTTTAAATTTCAAGAGCAACATTTGAGTTGGAATTTTATCAATGTTAACTATAGTAATGGAGGGTACTGAATGGAATGGCTAATGGGATATGGCAATGGTTTTACAATGTTTTGTCTGACACTTTAATAAAGAAAATGTGTCATTCATTGTTTTGATTGTGAGAAATTGCAAATATACTAAACAAAAATATGAATGCAACATGTAAAGTGTTGGTCCCATGTTTCATGAGCTGAAATAAAAGATCCCAGAAATGTTCCATACACACACAAATTGTATTTCTCTCAAATTTTGTCCACACATTTCTTTACATCCCTGTTAGTGAGTATTTCTCCTTTGCCAAGATAATCCATCCACCTGACAGGTGTGGCATATCAAAAAGGTGATTAAACAGCATTATCATTACACAGGTGCACTGTGTGCTGTGGACAATAAAAGACCACTTTAAAATGTGCAGTTTTGTCACAACGCCACAGATGTTTCAAATTTGGGGGGAGCGTGCAATTGGTATGATCCCTGCAGGAATGTCCACAAGAGATGTTGCTAGAGAATGTAATGTTAATTTCTCTACTACAAGCTGCCTCAAACATTTTAGAGAATTTGGTAGTACGTCCAACGGTCCTCACCACCGCAGACCACGCCAGCCCAGGACCTTCACCCCCCAGAGTTTTTTCTGTCGATAATAAAGCCCTTTTGTGGAGAAAAACAAATTCTGATTGGCTGGGTCTAGCTCCCCTGCGCCCCTGACCAGTCATTTGAAATTTAAAGATTGGGGTCTTAATGAATTTGTTTCAATTGACTGAAATCCTTATATGAACTGTAACTCAAATGGTTGAAATTGTTGCATTTATATTTTTGTTTCAGACCCCTTGACTTTTTCCACATTTTGTTACGTTATAGCCTTATTCTAAAATGTATTAGATATTTTTTCTCATTGACAAACACCCCATAATAAAGCTAAAAGAAAGTTGAGAAAATGTTGCTAATTCATTAAAAAAATGTAAAACATACCGTATTTACATAAGTATTCTGACCCTTGAAATTGAGCTCAGGTACATCGGGTTTTCATCATCTATAAATCTACACCCAATACCCCATAATGACAAAGGAATAACATATTTTCTTTTAATGTATGCAAATTTATTTAGAAAATAAAGAAAATGAAATATCACATTTACATAAGTATTCAGACCCTTTACTCAATACTTGTTACAGCCTCGAGTCTTTTTGGGTGTGATGCTACAAGCTTGTCACACCTGTATTTGGGGAATTTCTCCCATTCTTCTCTGCAGATCCTCTCAAGCTCTGTCAGGTTTAAAGGGGAGCGTCGCTGCACAGCTATTTTCAGGTCTATCCAAAGATATTCGATCGGGTTGAAGTCGGGGCTCTGGCTGGGCCACTCAAGGATATTGTGTGCTTAGGGTCGTTGTTCTGTTGGAAGGTGGATCTCTGTACTCTGCTCCATTCATCTTTCCCTCAATCCTGACTAGACTCCCAGTCCCTGCCGCTGAAAAACATCCCCACAGCATGATGCTGCCACCACCATGCTTCACCGTAGGAATGGTTCCAGGTTTCCTCCAGACGTGACACTTGGCATTCAGGCCAAAGACTTCAATCTTGGTTTCATTAAACCGGAGAATAATTTTTCTCATGATCTGAGAGTCGTTTAGGTATCATGACACTCGGCGAGACCCAAATGCAGACACAGGAGTCAGATGGTTGGAGTTTAAGATGTTTAATAAATCCAAAGGGAATAGGCAAGTGAATAGTCGTGGACAGGCAAAAGGTCATAACCAGATCAGAGTCCAGAAGGTACAGAGTGGCAGGCAGGCTGGAGGTCAGGGCAGGCAGAATGGTCAGGCAGGCGGGTACAGAGTCCAGAACAGGCAAGGGTCAAAACTGGGAAGATTAGAAAAAGAAGAAAAGGCAAAGGAAAACGGAAAAAAACACTGGTTAGGCTTGGACATACAAGATGAACTGGCACAGAGAGACAGGAAACACAGGGATAAATACACTGGGGAAAACAAGTGATACCTGGAGGGGGTGGAGACAATAACGAGGACAGGTGAAAAAGATCAAGATGTGACATTAGGTGCCTTTTGGCAAACTCCAAGCGGGCTGTCATCTGCCTTTTACTGAAGAGTGGACACTTTACCATAAAGGCCTGATTGATGGAGTGCTGCAAAGATGGTTCCTCCACAGAGGAATTCTGGAGCTCTGTCAAAGTGGCCATCAGGTTCTTGGTCACCTCCCTGACCAAGGCCTTTCTCCCCCGATTACTCAGTTTGGCCGGGCGGCCAGCTCTAGGAAGAGTCTTGTTGGTTCCAAACTTCTTCC
The DNA here is from genome assembly GCF_023373465.1 of Oncorhynchus keta. Lineage (NCBI taxonomy): Eukaryota > Metazoa > Chordata > Actinopteri > Salmoniformes > Salmonidae > Oncorhynchus > Oncorhynchus keta. The sequence continues at coordinate 8,485,548 of NC_068453.1, forward strand.
ATTTAAGAATGATGGAGTGTTCTTGGGGACCTTCAATGCTGCAGACATTTTTTTGGTACCCTTCTCCAGTTCTGTGCCTCAACATAATCCTGTCTCGGAGCTCTACGGACAATTCCTTCAACCTCATGGCTTGGTTTTTGCTCTGACATGCACTGTCAACTGTGGGACCTTATATAGACAGGTGTGTGCCTTTCTAAATCATATCCAATCAATTGAATTTACCACAGGTGGACTCCAATAAAGTTGTGAAACATCTCAAGGCTGATCATTGAAAACAGGATGCACCTGAGCTCAATCTCGAGTCTCATAGCAAGGGTCTAAATACTTATGTAAATAAGGTATTTATGTTTGTTTTTTTACGTGCTAAAATTTCTAAAAATCTGTTTTGTTTTCGCTTTGTCATTATGGGGTATTGTGTGTAGATTTATGAGGATGTTTTTTTAAAATCCATTTTAGAGTAAGGCTGTAACGTAACAAAATGTTGAAAAAGTCAGAGTCTGAATACTTTCTAAATGCACTGTAGATGCCAGGATAAACTTGGAGCTGGACCAGAGGCATTTCAGCATGTCTATATAACCTATGCCAAACAAGGCACTTGCATACTCTATGGCAGTGGTTCCCAAACTATTTATAGTCCCGTACCCCTTCAAACATTCAACCTCCAGCTGCGTACTCCCTCTAGCACCAGGGTCAGCGCACTCTGTTGTTTTTTTGCCATCATTGTAAGCCTGCCACACACACACTATACAATACATTTATTAAACATAAGAATGAGTGTTTGTCATAGGGGTTCAAATAATAATATAATAATAATCTATAATGTTGCTCTTTATTTAGCCATCTTACATATAAAACCTTATTTGTTCATCAAAAATAGTGAATAACTCACCACAGGTTAATAAGAAGGGTGTGCTTGAAATGATGCACATAACTCTGCAATGTTGGGTTGTATTGGAGAGAGTCTTAAATCATTTTCCACACACAGTCTGTGCCTGTATTTAGTTTTCATGCTAGTGAGGGCCGAGAATCCACTCTCACATAGGTACGTGGTTGCAAAGGGCATCAGTGTCTTTACAGCGCGATTTGCCAAGGCAAGAAACTCTGAGCACAGCCTATCCAGAAATCTGGAAGTGGCTTCTGATTAAATTACATTTTCAGGGCCTCTCGAGTGGCGCAGTGGTCTAAGGCTGTGCCACTAGAGATTTTGGGTTTGAGTCAAGGCTCTGTCGCAGCCGGCCGCGACCGGGAGGCCTATGGGACAGCGCACAATTGGCCCAGCGTTGTCCGGGTTAGGGGAGGGTTTGGCCTGCAGGGATATCCTTGTCTCATCGCGCACTAGCGACTCCTGTGGTGGGCCGGGCGCAGTGCACGCTGACACGGTCGCCAGGTGTACGGTGTTTCCTCCGACACATTGGTGCGGTTGGCTTCCGGGTTGGATGGGCATTGTGTCAAATAGCAGTGCGGCTTGGTTGGGTTGTGTGTCGGAGGACGCATGGCTCTCGTCCTTCGCCTCTCCCATGTCCGTACGGGAGTTGCAGCGATGAGACAAGACTATAACTACTACCAATTGGGTGCCATGAAATTTTGGTGAAAAAAAAAATAATAATAATACATTTTCACAGAACCGCTTGTTGCAATTTCGATGAGGCTCTCTTGTTCAGAGTGGACTGGAGGCAGGGCATGAAAGGGATAACGAATCCAGTTGTTTGTGTCATCCGTTTCGGGAAAGTACCTGCATAATTACACACCCAAATGCTTCACTATATCACATTTGACATCGGCCGTAAGCTTGAGTTCATTTGCACACAAAGAATCATACAATGATGGAATGGCCTGTGTGTTGTGTAATGCAGACAGAGAAGAGCTCCAACTTCTTAATCATAGCCTCAATTTTTTCCCGTACATTGAATATAGTTGCAGAGAGTCCCCGTAATCCTAGATTCAGATAATTCAGGCGAGAAAAAACATCACCCAGATAGGCCAGTCGTGTGAGAAACTCGTTATCATGCAAGTGGTCAAACAAGTGAAAATTACCGTCAGTAAAGAAAACTTTAAGCTCGTCTATTAATTTAAAAAAAACCTGTCTATACTTTGCCCCTTGATAACCAGCGCACTTCTGTTTGTTGTAAAAGCGTTACATGGTTACAGCCCATATCATTGCATAATGCAGAAAATACATAAGAGTTCAGGGGCCTTGCTTTAACAAAGTTAACCATTTTCACTGTCGTGTCCAAAATGTCTTTCAAGCTGTCAGGCATTCCATTGGCAGCAAGAGCCTCTCGGTGGATGCTGCAGTGATCCCAAGTGGCGTCGGGAGCAACTGCTTGCACACACATTCCCACTCCACTATGTCTCCCTGTCATGGCTTTTGCGCCATCAGTACAGATACCAACACATCTTGACCACCAAAGTCCATTTGATGTCACAAAGCTGTCCAGTACTTTAAAAATATCTTCTCATGTTGTCCTGGTTTCCAGTGGTTTGCAAAAGGAGGATGTCTTCCTTAATTGACCCCCCATAAACGTAACGGACATATACCAGGAGCTGTGCCAGGCCCGCCACGTCTGTTGACTCATCCAGCTGTAACGCATATAATTCACTGGCTTGTATGCGAAGCAATAATTGTTTCAAAACATCTCCTGCCATATCACTGATGCGTCATGAAACAGTGTTGTTTGATTAAGGCAATGTCTGCTCAAGAGTTGAGGTTTCCGGCGAGAGAATAACGGTTAATGTGATTGGATGTTAATTATTTGACTAGGCTACCTGTATTTGACATTGTATTGTTATTTCGCTGAACACTTGATGGTTTCATTTTATTTTTGGCAGTGAAACGAGGCTACTCAGGTGAGAAAGAAAACTCACCTAAATGTATAGCCCTTTGGGAAATATGTATGTACCGTTTATAAATTTGAAGAATAAAAAAAAAGAGGGTATTTTTTTTATTTTTTACGTGAATCACATTTTTATTTGGCTTACCCCCAACGGTATTGCACATACCCCTGGGGGTATGCGTACCTCAGTTTGGGAATACCTGCACTACGGTAATAGACTCACAGGTCACAGGGTCAATAACATGACATCACTACTCACATCAATGGACTTCATGTCACATTATAACGGCAGGCCTGTTTTTGTCTCAACATTTATGCACAGAAAAAGATTGTAGTCCTTCATTTTAAAAAATGTTTATTTAACTTGTATTTAACGAGGCAAGTCCAGATGGCTCTACTATTATTTTGTTCATTTTTATTCTATGAATAACTTTTGGAATAATGTATTCTTTGACTCCATACACATGACATTGTATCCATATGCTAGGCCTACTACTCTCAATTGTTTAGTTTTAGTTGTGGATTGTTTACCAATATAAGGCTAGATATAATAATGAATGGTAATGTCAATGAGAATCCCAGCTTCCCTGAGTCTATCCCAATCAAACACTCCTACATTCATTGGGAGACTGTCAGATGTTCATTCATAAAAAAAGACCAGGCTATCTATCCATGAACCGCTTCAGTGCACAAGAAGTAAACATATCAATATTTCCAAAGCAATTACTTTCATTTTTTACGACAGTAAGAATACTGATAGTGTCTCAGCATTTTGCATTAAATGGCTTCTTTCTTGACTTTTGATCAAAGATGACCTCATACAGTGCCTTCAGAAAGTACTCACACTCTTTGAATTTCTCCACATTTGGTTGTGTTACAACCTGAATTTTAAAAGGGATTCAATGTAGATTTTTTTTTGTCACAACAATACCCCATAACTTCAAAGTGGAATTAGAGTACAAGTCAAAAGTTTGGATACACCTACTCATTACATTTTTCTTTGCTTATACTATTTTCTACATTGTAGAATAATAGTGAAGACATCAAAACCATGAAATAACACATATGGAATCATGTAGTTACCAAAAAAAGTGTTAAACAAATCTAAATATATTTTATATTTGAGATTCTTCAAAGTAGCCACCCTTTGCCTTGATGACAGCTTTGCACACTCTTGGCATTCTCTCAACCAGCTTCATGAGGAATGCTTTTCCAACAGTCTTAAAGGAGTTCCCACATATGCTGAGCACTTGTTGGATGCTTTTCCTTCACTCTGCGGTCTGACTCATCCCAAAACATCTCAATTGGGTTGAGGTCAGGTGATTGTGGAGGCCAGGTCATCTGATGCAGCACTCCATCACTCTCGTTCTTGATCAAATAGCCCTTACACAACCTGGAAGTGTGTTTTGGGTCATTGTCCTGTTGCAAAGCAAATGATAGTCCCACTAAGCGCAAACCAGATGGGATGGCGTATCGCTGCAGAATGCTGTGTGGTAGCCATGCTGGTTAAGTGTGCCTTGAATTCTAAATAAATCACAGACAGTGTCACCAGCAAAGCACCATCACACCTCCTCCTCCATGCTTCACGTGGGAACCACACATGCAGAGATCATCCGTTCACCTACTCTGTGTCTCATAAAGACACGACGGTTGAAACCAAAAACCTAGAATTTGGACTCATCAGACCAGAGGACAGATTTCCACCGGTCTAATGTCCATTGCTTGTGTTTCTTTGTCCAAGCAAGTCTCTTCTTATTAATGGTGTCCTTTAGTAGCAATTCGACCATGAAGGCCTGATTCACGCAGTCTCCTCTGAACAGATGATGTGTCTGTTATTTGAACTCTGTGAAGCATTTATTTGGGCTGCAATCTGAGGTACAGTTAACTCTAATGAACTTATCCTATGCGGCAGAGGTAACTCTGGGTCTTCCTTTCCTGTGGTGGTCCTCATGAGAGCCAGTTTCATCATAGGGACTGCACTTTTTCTGGATTGACTGACCTTCATGTCTTAAAGTAATAATGGATTCTCGTTTCTCTTTGCATATTTGAGCTGTTTTTCCATAATATGGACTTGGTCTTCTTTATACCACCACTACCTTGTGACAACACAACTGATTGGCGGAAAAAGCATTAAGATGGAAAGAAATTCCACAAATGAACTTTTAACAAAGCACCCCTGCTAATTGAAATGCATTCCAGGTGACTACCTCATGAAGCTGGTTGAGAGAATGCCAAGCGTGTGCAAAGCTGTCATCAAGGCAACAGGTGGCTATTTTGAAGAATCTGAAATATATTTCGATATGTTTAACACTGTTTTGGTTACTACATGATTCCACATGTGTTATTCCATAGTTTTGATGTCTTCACTATTATTCTACAATGTTTGAATAAGTAGGTGTGTCCACATTTTTTGACTGGTACTGTGTCGTTTTAAAAAAAATTGTACAAATATATTAATAAAAAAGAAAAGCTGAAATGTCTTGAGTCAATAAGTATTGAACTAACAATAAGTATTGAACTAACATGTAGTGACTCAGGGTGTTGAATACTTATGTAATCAAGATATATGACGTTTTAATTTTTCATACATGTTTTACAAACTTTTGATTTTATTTTTTTACTATGACATTAGAGTATTTTGTGTAGATCATTGACAAAAAAATGACAATGAAATCCATTTAATCCCACCTTGTAACACAACAAAATGTGTAAAAAGTCAAGGGGTGTGAATACTTTCTGAAGGCACTGTAGATCCATGATTGCCTTTGGCAGCTAATTGTATTGCATAAAATGTGTATTGTGTACATTAAAATGTGAGTAAGTGATTTGATTGGTTCCTCTCTGCATTCCCTCTCTGAGCTTGGAGCCCACCTCTCTTTCATCAAATTTACATGACCTATCGCTGTTGACATCCATAACGTGTTGCGCTGTGGGCTACGAGGTCTCCCCCACCCGTCCAATATAAATACAGGGATAGCACTTGCCAAGGCACACAACTTCTGCCCTTTTCCCACTTGAAACAGATCTCTACCGGCGTTACAGGGATCTAATATCCTCCGTCGCAATGAAAGTAAGTTGCCTATTAGGGAGGTACATTTTGATCTTTGCGTACTTACAAATGGAAATGCGCATGGCGCACGAAAATGATTACCTTCTTGTCATGTATTTTGAGCGCATATTTGTTTGACATTGTCCGCTTGTTCATACGTCATAACTCTACTTTTACATGTTTCAGGGTGTGAGGTCTATTACAGTTTATGCACTTGCTCTTTTACTTCTGGCAACGCTCGTCTCCCATTCGTGGAGCGCACCGAAGGGCAGTTTCCAGCGGAGAAATTGGTCGCCTCAGGCAATGCTGTACCTCAAGGGCACCCGTACGTCTACTACCTATATTAGCCTAATCATACTTTGCATTCCTTTGACGTACCTTTTAAATGTATTTCTGCATGTATGTCCTCCACAGAGAATAATTGGAAATAATGTGCATTTATTAGCTGTTTTTTTAAAGGCACAACTACAATGATATTTAATGTAAAGAGATGAACATTATCATTTAAATCTGAAGTTGTCCTATTATTTCCTCATTATGTACGTTTATTTATGAATGCAACTCAAATATATTGTATTTCATACCTGTGTGTGACTGTGTGTATGTTGCTATTACAGAGGGACGGCGGTTCATCAGCGAGGACAGAAAAGAAGGAGATGTATATGACACATTACATTTAGGTAAATACAGTACGCTTGTATTCGGGCGGTATGCCCATATTCTTCTTTTGTGTGGCTCTTCTACTGTATGGTTCTGTAAAGTGGTGCACCGTATGGGGAATAGGGTGATTTGAGATGTTTACCATCATCTTTTACTTTTGACCTGTCGCTACTCTGTATGACATCCTCTTTTTCCAGAGACTCGAAGTCAAAACACAGAGAGGCTCAGTGTGAACCAGGCAGCCACAGTCCTGCTCAACTTCCTGCGGCAAGCCAAGGAGGACAGTGAGTTGGGTCATATTGGAACCTACAGTAATGGTTAAGGATACATCCAAGCTAGCTAGGAAAACCACCTCAATAGGCGCTCATTCAGGCATCGGCTTCCCCCAACTACATCCAAGCTATAGGTTTGAAATGGCCATAAAGGTAATTGCACTGTTGACTTTTTTTTTGTTTCAGGAGAAGAAAATCTTGAACAACTGTACTTTCAAGACTTGCCGGCATGGAAAAGAGAGTACTTCTGATGCGTTTCAGAATGCATTTATTATTGTTGATAACATTCTAATCTATTGCATCTGTTGATCTCTTGTTGGATGTCGAATATGTAATGCGATGTGAGAAAAACACTGGACTCTTAAGTACGGCTACACTGAACATGTTTGAATGTATTATTTCATCAAATGTGGAATAAAATGATTTAGAATTCATAGCAACACTTGTCTGAGGGTATATCTGATCATAGAAGTAATGTGTTCAGGACTAGGTTTGGCCATCCCAGGCTATAGAGCGAGAGACGTCTCAATGCAATTCCTGAAATATAACTATTGATTAAACTATTCATGTCTCATATCCTATGGGCGTGAGGGGACTTTTAGCATCAAAAGAATAGGCATTTTCTCTTCGAAAATATACATAGGTAGTATGTGTAACAGCTACTTGAGACAGAGCTAATGTTGTACGTTCTGGGCTGGACCAGGGTTGGCCATCCCAGGCTCGGCCATCCCAGGCTCGTAGCGAGAGATCTCTCAGTTGGCAGACTCTCCTGGGTGTGTCTTCTTGCCCTCGGGCGTGGCACCCAGAGTGAATGGGGCTTTGATGTTCTGCCTGTCCCTCTCCGCCTCCTTATCTTCATCATACGGCTCTTCATCATCCTCCTCATCGCTGTGGTGGGGAGTGGAATGCACCGACGCCGAGGGGGAGGGGGGCACAGAGCCGGGGCGGGGGTAACGGAATCCCTCTGTCTGAGGAGAGAGAGCGAGAGCGAGAGAGAGAGCGAGAGAGAGAGAGGAGAGACACGTTATTCACGTCTGTACAATACATCCAACATACAAGCCATGAACAAATGAGCAGAGAGAGAGAGACACAGGGAGAGATTGTTTTACTTAAGAGGACAGTGCTTAGAGAACAGTAGTAACAGATTGCACAACTACAAAATCATGTCTTGTCATTTACTAAAATGTTAGGTTGTCAATTAAAGCGAAGGGAATGGATGAACTCTGGGTCTCTGAGGCATCTATAGTGTCCATCAATAGAGTCAGAGGAAGACAAACTGTCCTCCATACCTCACCTGTGGCGGGGCCAGCGGCTCCATCTTGAACTTGTCAGGGAAAGCCCTGCTGAGAGCCAGGCTCCGGGCGTGCATGTAGAACTGCAAACATAAATCAACTGAATCAATTGAACCACAAGTAAAACACAACTGACCCAATCACAAATCAACTGAACTAGTCTGAAGAAGGAACAATAAAATACTTCTTAGAGGAGCGAAAGGACATTGTTTACATTATATAAAATAAATCGTACAAATAACAGCAATGAAGTTAGCACCAAAAGCACGTAATTCAGTGGAATTACTTTCAGTATGGTGTGATGGTGGTCCTGGTATTTTGTTTTCTAAACTTTGTTGCATTGTGAGATCCACTTGCCTTTCCAACCATTAGGTAAACAGGGACATGAACCTATAGGGACTCACCCGTCCCAGGTACCTCCAGTCCAGCAGGTCCGACAGTCTCTCTGTGCGGTTCCTCTGGATGATGCGCTGTCGTCTGGACTGCTGGCAGAACCCGAACATGAACTGGGTCAGCTGGTTACACGAGTCATCTGCCGAACGGAACCGCCGGTCCACTATGTAGATCCCTGAGAGGAGCGGGACAGGAAAGGACCACTGAGACGCAGGAATAAAGTATTCCATTCTAATGTAAATAGAGTATTTATTCTAAACTGCTGACTGATAGGAAGTAGGGGCTTGTATTTCACTGATAAAAATAGTTCTGGTTTTGGGGCACTCCCAAAATATATCAGACCTCTTCCATAAGAGGTCAATCAAACTATGCACTGATTTGGTGATGAAAGTGAAGAGGTCTATATGCACTTACATACCATATGCTGTGGGGTCTGACACGTGTTCCTCCATGAAGCAGCCGAAGCCAGACAGGTTGGTGGTCACACTGGGTATCCCCATCACAGTACACTCACCTGGGGAACAATAGCAACAACATAATAGTGCACCCACACATCATACAACTCTCCGCACACATGAAGGAACACACAAAAACAATGATATAAACATTAGCCAGAGAAAACCAAAGTGATGGAGTTTATGTTTGCAGGCTGTGTAAGTGTGACAGGTCACCTGGTGTGTATCCCCAGGGCTCGTAATAAGAAGGGAAGACCCCCAGGTGACAGCCTCGTACAAACTCCTCATAGTCCATAGGAAGCAGGGGACTGGTGGACGACAGGAACTCTGGGTGGAACACTATCTGAGAGTATCAGGAAACGTCTGTTAGTACCATTTTGAATAAAATATAGAAATCATCACAACGCTGGCTATACTGTATGCTCTGAGGGTCCTCTGTAGCTCAGTTGGTAGAGCGTGGTGTTTGCAACACTAGGGTAGTGGGTTCAATTCCCAGAACCAACTGTACTGTACGTAAAATCGATAGCTGCAATTTGCTGAGGATAAAAGCGTCTGCTAAATGGAATATACAGGGGCTCCCAAACTGTTTTGCTTCATGACCCACCAATGAAGGTTTCTTTTGAGCCACAACCATAAGTGTTGTGTGGTGAAAAAAACACAGACGAAAGCATAAGTAAAACATATTATCGTGGCAGCGGAGATGAAATGTTGCAGTTCCAAAACGAATCTCCTGCAATTCCACACATCCTGCCATGGAGCTGAAAGAAAATGTTGCAATTTTAAAGCCAATTTCCTGAAATCGTATATTTTTTTTCCATGGAGCTTAGAGAACACTTAGTCGTTTTTAAGCTAATTTCCTACAATTCTATGCATTTTGACATGGCTAATGTTGTGTTGTTATGCTCAAACATTATAACAAAATCAATGTGGTCCTGGTTGTCCAGCTTTTATTTTGTTGATGGTAAATTCAAAGAAATGATAAGCTATTATAGAAAAACGTATAGGTCCGTTATCTTCTCTACCTACTTTCTATTTGGTTTTAAGTCATTTAAGTTTAATGAAAATGTTTTTTCTATTCGGAAAATGTATCTCTAAAAATAAATAAAACAAATGTGGGGGGTAATGTCCTCCCGCGACCCACAGTTGTGGAACCACTACTCTAACGGAATAAAGAAGACTCTGATAGTACGAACATTACTTATCATAAACACGTATGAGTCTTTATGGGGTCTTTTATGTTGTCAATGTCTCAGCTGCCAGGCTTTTTCCAGACAGCGCTTCAACTGGTTTAACACATATAAACGAGGCAAAACACTATCGAACACGGACATCAGACGAACATCCTGCAGACCTTGACTCGGTCAGTGCGAGCGTTGAAGAGGCCGATGCGTCTCACGTTGGCCAGGATGGGGTCGGAGGTGTCATCCAGCATGTTGTGAGTGGTCACTGGAGGAAGGGTGTGTCTCTGCAGAGAGGGAGACAGACAGAGTACAGTGTGTGTGTGTGTGTCTGTGTACGTGAGTCCCATGTGCACGTGTTGTAACAGCGTCATCGTTGTGCACGCGTCTTGAGCCGTAAACATGGCGCGTGTCAACATCTATAAGTCACTGATCCGTGACTAATAACCTTTACGGGTAGACATCAGGAATATGGATCTGAAGAAGAATATCTATCCTTTGGCCTAATGATGTTTCCTGGGATTACCCTCAAAAGAAACACAGGCCTTTCTCTCAGAAGATATACACTTGCATGTAAAAGAATTGCTGAATAGACAGTAATGCTAAAAACATGTCACACGTGAACAGGCCGCTACATCAGCTCTGAGGCATAAGAACATACCGGACACGCAAAGACATTCGTCACCCTAACCACAGAGTGAATGCAGCAAAAGTGGAGACAGACAAGTCATTCTGTACCGGTACATCTAACACAAATGAGACTCGGGGTCAATAAAAATGGCAGCGAGAGTAACAACGGCCACAATCTGTCCACCCATCAAACACCCGGCTCGTAATTCTACGCCTGCACACAAGTGACATGAATAAATCTAAGTGACAACACCATTTTCACTGGCACTTTGCTATTAAATACTGCAACACCAGCCAATCTATTGACCCCATGGCCTGCTGTTATGGCAGTTCAATGATTCACGCTGGGCTGTGTAACTGCAGGGACCATTCATTCATGTTTTTAGCGCCAGGAATCCCCCAGTCCCATTCTGAATTGATCACCTTACAGGGTGACCCTATAGGCCCGTTTTACCACGTCAATGTTAAGTTGCTCCTTTCATAAAACAGCAGTGTACAATATATAGAGATTCTCTGTACGATACGTCCCTATATTACCTTGTTGTCCAGTTGTCTCTGTCTTTCTACAACTCTGGTTGTCTCACACCCCAACTCTGTTTTATTTGATGTTTATCATACAAATGTCTGTACACCGGTCTTTTAATCATAATGTAGACCTGACCCAATCTACAATATGGAGACTGTTAGCATTCTCAACAACCTAACACTTAATGGCTTTAATACTGTGTATAACGCACATCTTACAACAATTATATACTATAACATTTACCGGAGTATATGTCATACATTATCTGTCTCTTCCACTCCTACCTGTGTGGCATAGATGGCTCTCTTCATGATGGTGAAGTCGTCTCTGTCCAGGATGGTCTTCATATCAGGGATGTCTCCTCTGAAGACGCCACGAGGTCATCAGCAGGTCAGTAAAGGCAACACTCAAGTAATCACATTATAACCCGCATGGACAAGCCCTTCATTAGCACGGAAGCTCGTTCCACACTTTGGTAACACGGAAAGACCCAAAAGGTCACACACCATCCGCATGAATGAACTGAAGTGAAGTTTAAGTTCATTCATAACAAACGCCTGCTCAAGGATTGCCTGGCAAAATGGCAGGGTTGTCAAATAGAGAAGTGTTACACTGATATGACATACCGTACAGGTCTGGTGGATATGCACTGGTGGAAGAGAGACTCTGTATGTATTATTTACATTGAGATTGACTTACTTTAACAACGCCTCATAAAGCCTCTTGCCAAACTTATCTTTCACAGTGTGAGCAGTGTCCCTGTCAAGCGAGAGACACGTAGATAATCAGCCAACGGTTTTAAGATTGAACACGTCCAAGGGAACCGTGTTGGCAACACGGGTTCCCAAGGCAACATTCTAAGAAGACTACAAATGAGAATGGCATTTCCGTGAAACGTTTTGGAGCGAACATCGCAGACATTTTTGCAGAACTCCGTGAGGTGTAACATCGTGGGGGTTGCAGAGACGTACCAGAGCTGTTTGCGTACCGCCTGACCCTTCAGCGTCTCTACGTTAAAGTTGTTGGTCTTGGCTGGCATGATGAAGAACACCACCACTGTGACGTCGTTCTTATGCACCTGGGAGAGAAGAAGAAAGAAAAAAAAACTTCCAACTGTCCTTTTGTTATGAGCGAGACCAGTACATGTGCAGTATTGATTAGAGGCCCATACCCTTAGCAGATAGTTGAGCCTGGACAGTGACTCCAGGAAGATGTCAACTCCCTTGTTGGAGAACTCATATCGTCCAGCAATAAAGAAGAAGAGAGTTTTCTCCAGATTGAAGTCCAGATGACTGACAAAACAAAACAGGGATGATAGTTTTACAACGGGCAATAGTGATATAGTTAAGCAGTGTATTGGATAACAAACTTGAAAACATAATAAAGACTTCAGTGTTACCCATAGAAGTGTCCCCTGATGAATTCCTGAATCTGACCCTTATTAGTGGAGTGAAGGTTCTGGAACTCGTGCATGGCTGAGAACTTCTTGATGTTCAATCCGTTCGGAGTCACCACATCTGTACAGCAGATGTGAAACCCAGCTTACGTCAACATCAAATATCCCTGCTCTGTCACTTTTTGTTCAATATGAGGAAACAGAGTGAAACAGGAGAAACGCTTTTTTAAACCTGAAAAGAGCATTCTTATTGGACATAAATGGACAATTTCAGGTAGTACCTCCTCCATTTCGAAAAGGTTTTGGTACGGTGAACCGTAATGTACAGGACCCTGGCCCCCTCACCTGGTTTCCTGTGCAGCATGTGGTTAGCCTCTACAGCAGTGATCTGGGATACAGTTGTAAAGACATGGGCACAGTGGACAGCAGCTCTCTCCAGACAGTAGCGATGGTAGATCTGCCTCTCACCAGCCTCTTGGTCTATGTTGAACTGACATGGGCACATCAGAAATCAACACAAGAGTCATTAATAGGTCATTGTTAAGAGATCACTAGTGTGTAATTATATATTGTCATGCACATTCTAAGTAAATATTAGATGAATAGTGAATGAAACCTGTGAACACAACTTTTTCAAATGTTGAGATCTACAATAACTATTATTGGGGCTATGGGGTTCATTTCGAGATTGTTGGGTATCTGTCAATCAAACAGTTTGACAAATGTTTGAAGTAAGATCACCCTTGAGTCTTCTTGTCTGCCAGTGATGAGGAGGCTTCCTCTTCCTCTCCATAAGGAGAAGCAGCTGTCAATTACCCTGTCTGCCCAGTGAATAACCTTTAGGTCCACAATGACCTTTTTACACTTAGCCTGAGGGCCAATTACAATACCCTACACCAGCATGAACACCACACAAACCCATAGCTCACTGATACCCACAGGGAAGATACTATGAGAAACTAAACTCAAACTAACTCTTAACGACGCTTAATGTATTATTACCTCACCATTGGCAAAGTTTGTGAGGAATTTGAATAACAAAACGTTGTGTGTGCGTGCGTGTGCGGCCTCTTTACCTTGTCCAGGTTGTTGTAGAAGTCAACATTTCCGGCACAGATGTATCTTCCCAACAGAGTGGCATGGGTTGTGAAGATGGTTGCCAAGGGAATCTTCCGTGAGCGACAGAGAATAAGTCCTGCCCCGACCTGCCACTCATGGAAATGGGCGAGGACATTGGGCGAGTCTCCAAGCTCGTCGGTTAACTAGGAATGAAGGCAATTGATTACTGATCATTAGTTCTGAAATCTCACGTTACCCAAGAGGGTGAATATGTATTGGATAAAAAAGAAGTAGGCTACTGTATCATTTATTTTCAAAGGTATCTGACATTAAGGTATTCACATCAAGCAGATATTCTTGACTTTAAAAAAACAAACCGATACACCAATCTTTAAACCTCTTTCAGAGTATTTCTCAAAGCATCCTTAACAACCTGACAAATTACCTCTTTAAAGAACCAGGCAACCATGGATCCAAAGAGGAGCGAGTCGTTGGCCTCTCTGTCATGGGCGGGCAGGCCGATACCACAGGTGTCCCACAGATCCCCCTTCCATCGGTCCAGGTTCCAGGCTGCTGACCCCGTGTCAAATAGGATCACATAGGGACTGCCCTCAATCAGCCAGCGCCCAAAGTACACCTAACACATACAGTATAACCCCGACACAAGGGAAAGATATGTGTGGTTCTACAATACAGCACCAATCAACACGAGACCCACAATCACAGTATCAAACACATGGGGCAAAGCTGAAATACTACAAAATAATAGTTTCTGAAGCTGCTGATGTATTTGTTTGTTTCTGATCCTGGAGATGGAGTTTGTCTGCCATCTTGTGGATTCATCGTCTCTATCTAACTCTATTGGCACCAATAGCCTAGGCCTTCTTCTGTAGATGTGCGTGTCTGCCCTCTTCTGGCCAGAAAGTACTACTACAGTACTACTATTATCCACGTGCATGTCACAGCCATAGAATATAATAGAAAATAATAGAATAGAGTAAGTCTGTAGTACCAGGCAGCCGTTGTCAATGAGGGCGCCCATGGCTTTCTTGATGGCTGGGTTGGGGGGCTCACACTGCTCCACCTGGGTGTTAAAGTTGTGTTCGTAGTACGGCCCCATCATGAATAAGTTCTCCCCCCATTCATCCACAGTTATCTTGGCCTTGGTCTGGATCACTGTGTAGATCCCACCCACTGGAGGAAATATATATAATATACATGAGATTCAAACTTTCTAACCTGTGACTTGTTATGACAACCGTAAGGGGAGGTGTGTCCACATATGAAGGTGTAATTCTGCATGATATCGTGTGTTTTGCATGATTAATAGTCGAAGATACACTGGAATTAACAAAAACAAAGACCATGACATAAATTACCTATAAATAGAAATAAAAATAGAAGATAAGCTACAGTTGTCACATATTTGTGAAGAGGACCCTCAACAATCACAAACCACTGTGTAACGTTTGCACACTGTCATACTGTAGGCGTATAAGACACTTCCCTGATGCCAAATACATTTACTCAGCATACCTGATAAACAGTGTTGGGGATGCTACTCTTCAAATATAGTTTACCAAGCTACTAATTACTTCAATCTGGAAGAAGTTAAGCTAGACTAAAGCTACCCTTAAGAACAATACAGTTCACTTAACTAAATTGACTTTGAAAAGGTATTTCACTACGTTCAAACCACATCTGAAATGTCATAGACTACAAATTGCAATAACAGATCACTTTGGGGTCATGTGTAAACAGAACGTGTAATTTAGCCTACGAAATACAAAAACATTGTTTCAAGTAACAGTTAGGCAGGTCTGATGCTGAAAAATGAACGAAATTCTTGCCTACCCAAGAAAACACAACCAAGATTTGAAACTACCACCAAGCTACTGCAAAATGTAGTTCAATTCAAATCAAATCAAATGGTATTTGTCACATGCGCCGAATACAAAAGGTGTAGATCTTACCCAGTTTTCAGAAAATAGAGATAAGAAAATATTTACTAAACAAACTAAAATAAAAAATATACACTACCTTCAAAAGTTTGGGGTCACTTAGAAATGTCCTTGTTTTTTAAAGAAAATTGCATTTTCTGTCCATTAAAATAACATCAAATGTATCATAAATACAGTGTAGACATTGTTCATGTTGTAAATTAGTACTGTAGCTGGAAACAGCTGGTGTTTAATGGAATATCTACATAGGGGTACTGTTTTGAAGAACATATCAAGACCATTTCGAGGACAGCTTTTTTCCATCTACGTAACATTGCAAAAATCAGAAACTTTCTGTCCAAAAATGATGCAGAAAAAATAATCCATGCTTTTGTCACTTCTAGGTTAGACTACTGCAATGCTCTACTTTCCAGCTACCCGGATAAAGCACGAAATAAACTTCAGTTAGTGCTAAATACGGCTGCTAGAATCCTGACTAGAACCAAAAAAATTGATCATATTACTCCAGTGCTAGCCTCTCTACACTGGCTTCCTGTCAAAGCAAGGGCTGATTTCAAGGTTTTACTGCTAACCTACAAAGCATTATATGGGCTTGCTCCTACCTATCTCTCTGATTTGGTCCTGCCGTACATACCTACACGTACGCTACGGTCACAAGACGCAGGCCTCCTAATTGTCCCTAGAATTTTTAAGCAAACAGCTGGAGGCAGGGCTTTCTCCTATAGAGCTCCATTTTTATGGAACGGTCTACCCATGTCAGAGACGCAAACTCGGTCTCAACCTTTAAGTCTTTATTGAAGACTCATCTCTTCAGTGGGTCATATGATTGAGTGTAGTCTGGCCCAGGAGTGGGAGGGTGAACGGAAAGGCTCTGGAGCAACGAACCACCCTTGCTGTTTCTGCCTGGCCGGTTCCCCTCTTTCCACTGGGATTCTCTGCCTCTAACCCTATTACAGGGGCCGAGTCACTGGCTTACTGGGGCTCTCTCATGCCGTCCCTGGAGGGGGTGCGTCACCTGAGTGGGTTGATTCACTGTTGTGGTCATCCTGTCTGGGTTGGCGCCCCCCCTTGGGTTGTGCCGTGGCGGAGATCTTTGTGGGCTATACTCAGCCTTGTCTCAGGATGGTAAGTTGGTGGTTGAAGATATCCCTCTAGTGGTGTGGGGGCTGTGCTTTGGCAAAGTGGGTGGGGTTATATCCTTCCTGTTTGGCCCTGTCCGGGGGTGTCCTCGGATGGGGCCACAGTGTCTCCTGAACCCTCCTGTCTCAGCCTCCAGTATTTATGCTGCAGTAGTTTGTGTGTCGGGAGGCTAGGGTCAGTTTGTTATATCTGGAGTACTTCTCCTGTCCTATTCGGTGTCCTGTGTGAATCTAAGTGTGCGTTCTCTAATTCTCTCCTTCTTTCTTTCTTTCTCTCTTTCGGAGGACCTGAGCCCTCGGACCATGCCCCAGGACTACCTGACAGGATGACTCCTTGCTGTCCCCAGTCCACCTGGCCATGCTGCTGCTCCAGTTTCAACTGGTCTGCCTTACTATTATTCGACCATGCTGGTCATTTATGAACATTTGAACATCTTGGCCATGTTCTGTTATAATCTCCACCCGGCACAACCAGAAGAGGACTGGCCACCCCACATATGCTCTCTCTAATTCTCTCTTTCTTTCTCTCTCTCGGAGAACCTGAGCCCTAGGACTGTGCTCCAGGACTACCTGACATGATGACTCCTTGCTGTCCCCAGTCCACCTGACTGTGCTGCTGCTCCAGTTTCAACTGTTCTGCCTTATTATTATTGGACCATGCTGGTCATTTATGAACATATGAACATCTTAGCCATGTTCTGTTATAATCTCCACGCGGCACAGCCAGAAGAGGACTGGCCACCCCACATAGCCTGGTTCCTCTCTAGGTTTCTTCCTAGGTTTTGGCCTTTCTAGGGAGTTTTTCCTAGCCACCGTGCTTCTACACCTGCATTGCTTGCTGTTTGGGGTTTTAGGCTGGGTTTCTGTACAGCACTTTGAGATATCAGCTGATGTACGAATGGCTATATACATCAATTTGATTTGATTTGATTTGATTGGTAGCTAATCCAAGTTTATCATTTTAAAAGACTAATTGATCATTAGAAAACCCTTTTGCAATTATGTTAGCACAGCTGAAAACTGTTGGTTTGATTAAAGAAGCCATAAAACTGGCCTTCTTTAGTCTAGTTGAGTATCTGCAGAATCAGCATTTGTGGGTTCGATTACAGGCTCAAAATGGCCAGCAACAAAGAACTTTCTTCTGAAACTTGTCAGTCTATTCTTGTTCTGAGAAATGAAGGCTATTCCATGCGAGAAATTGCCAAGAAACTGAAGATCTCGTACAATTCTGTGTAATACTGGCTTCACAGAACAGTGCAAACTGGCTTTAACCGGAATAGAAAGAGGAGTGGGAGACCTCGGTGCACAACTGAGCAAGAGGACAAGTACATTAGTGTCTATTTTGAGAAACAGACGCCTCATAAGTCCTCAACTGGCAGCTTCATTAAATAGTACCAGAAAAACACCAGTCTCAACGTCAACAGTGAAGAGGCAACTCCGGGATGCTGGCCTTCTAGGCTGAGTTGCAAAGAAAAAGCCATATCTCAGACTGGCCAATAAAAATAAAAGATTAAGATGGACAAAAGAACACAGACACCGGACAGAGGAACTCTGTAGATATTCCATCTATGTCAATATTCCATTAAAAATCAGCCGTTTCCAGCTACAACAGTCATTTACAACATTAAAAATGTCTACACTGTATTTCTGATAAATGTTATGTTATTTTAAAGGACAAAAAAATGTGATTTTCTTTCAATACAAGTACATTTCTAAGTGACCCCAAACTTAAAAGTAACACAATAAAATAACAATAAAGAAGCTACATACAGGGGGTACCGGTACCGAGTCAACAAGGAGGCTATATACAGGGGGTACCGGTACCGAGTCAACAAGGAGGCTATATACAGGGGGTACCGGTACCGAGTCAACAAGGAGGCTATATACAGGGGGTACCGGTACCGAGTCAACAAGGAGGCTATATACAGGGGGTACCGGTACCGAGTCAACAAGGAGGCTATATACAGGGGGTACCGGTACCGAGTCAACGAGGAGGCTATATACAGGGGGTACCGGTACCGAGTCAACGAGGAGGCTATATACAGGGGGTACCGGTACCGAGTCAACGAGGAGGCTATATACAGGGGGTACCGGTACCGAGTCAACGAGGAGGCTATATACAGGGGGTACCGGTACCGAGTCAACGTGGAGGCTATATACAGGGGGTACCGGTACCGAGTCAACGTGGAGGCTATATACAGGGGGTACCGGTACCGAGTCAACGAGGAGGCTATATACAGGGGGTACCGGTACCGAGTCAACGTGGAGGCTATATACAGGGGGTACCGGTACCGAGTCAACGAGGAGGCTATATACAGGGGGTACCGGTACCGAGTCAACGTGGAGGCTATATACAGGGGGTACCGGTACCGAGTCAACGAGGAGGCTATATACAGGGGGTACCGGTACCGAGTCAACGAGGAGGCTATATACAGGGGGTACCGGTACCGAGTCAACGAGGAGGCTATATACAGGGGGTACCGGTACCGAGTCAACGAGGAGGCTAATACAGGGGGTACCGGTACCGAGTCAACGTGGAGGCTATATACAGGGGGTACCGGTACCGAGTCAACGTGGAGGCTATATACAGGGGGTACCGGTACCGAGTCAACGTGGAGGCTATATACAGGGGGTACCGGTACCGAGTCAACGTGGAGGCTATATACAGGGGGTACCGGTACAGAGTCAACATGGAGGCTATATACAGGGGGTACTGGTACAGAGTCAATGTGGAGGCTATATACAGGGGGTACCGGTACCGAGTCAACGAGGAGGCTATATACAGGGGGTACCGGTACCGAGTCAACGTGGAGGCTATATACAGGGGGTACCGGTACCGAGTCAACGTGGAGGCTATATACAGGGGGTACCGGTACCGAGTCAACGTGGAGGCTATATACAGGGGGTACCGGTACCGAGTCAACGTGGAGGCTATATACAGGGGGTACCGGTACCGAGTCAACGTGGAGGCTATATACAGGGGGTACCGGTACCGAGTCAACGTGGAGGCTATATACAGGGGGTACCGGTACCGAGTCAACGTGGAGGCTATATACAGGGGGTACCAGGTACCGAGTCAACGAGGAGGCTATATACCAAGTCAACGTGCGGGGGTACAAGTTAGTCCAGGTAATTTGTACAGTGACTATGCATAGATAATGAACAGTGAGTAGCAGCAGTGTAAAAGTAAAGGGGGGATCTGGGACCCATGCCCTCTCCTGAGGGGGAGAGGGTGTTGTTGTGTCCTCTTCATGGCTTTCTTGGTGTGTTTGGACCATGATAGTTTGCTGGTGATGTGGACACCAAGGAACTTGAAGCTCTACCTGCTCCACTACAACTCTGTCGACGTGAATAGGGAGGGGGCGTCTTCGGCCCTCCTTTTCCTGTAGTCCACGATCATCTCCTTTGTCTTGCTCACGGTGAAGAAGAGGTTGTTGGCCTGGTACCAAACTGCCAGGTCTCTGACCTCCTCCCTATAGGCCGTCTCATCGTTGTCTGTGATCAGGCCCACCACCGTTGTGTCATCCGCAAACTTAAGGATGGTGTTGGAGGAGTCGTGCTTGGCCATGCAGTTGTGGGTGAACAGGGAGTACAGGGGGGGGATTAAGAACGCACCCCTGAGGGGGCCCCCATGTTGAGGATCAGCGTGGCAGATGTGTTGTTGCCTACCCTTACCACCTGTGGGCGGCCCGTCAGGAAGTCCAGGATGTGTTTAGTCCTTGAGTCCTTAGCTTAGTGATAAGCTTTGTAGGTTGAACTACATATACAGAAGTTCACTACTCCCAACACAGCATAAGTGATAACCTCTGAACTCTTCACAACAACAGGATAGACTCAGACAACAGATCCGTCCGTGTACAGTACACAGAACTGAATCAATCAATCAATCAAATGTATTTATAAAGCCCTTCTTACATCAGCTGATGTCACAAAGTGCTGTACAGAAACCCAGCCTAAAACCCCAAACAGCAAGCAATGCAGGTGTAGAAGCACGGTGGCTAGGAAAAACTCCCTAGAAAGGCCAGAACCCAGGAAGAAACCTAGAGAGGTATCAAGAAGAGCCCTATACTACAAAAAGTACATCATGTTTTTATGATCATTGGGACTCTCATTTCTAGTTCAGTCTAAGAACACACGTTTATTTTCCAGTAAGGTTAAGGTTCATATAGTATATATAACCATAGTTCATATGGTTCACACATCCTCTTACACAAACAACATTAAGACATATGTATTTGACAGAGATTGTGAATTTATCTTGAATTGAATGTTTAAATGTTCAGACTGAGAGGGTTAATGTTCCCCACACTGTATTTTCACTGTATTTCAATATTTGATTCAAAGATGACCATATTTAGCAAATAGAAGATGACTGGCATTAGGCTAAACTGTCACAGCTCCACAGGAATTTTAAGAGGATCCTCTCAATCATGATAGTATCCTATATCTGACCACTCTGGACCAATAGTCCAGGGGTCATGAACTCTGTAATAGTTGCTCCATACTTGTACACTCCACCGCAACTCATCTTTACACAAAAGTAGTAACACTGCCTAAAATAGATGATGGACTATTAAAATTGCAAGGTCATCAATGGCATCTGTATGATGCATACAACATTACATCCATTGTCACTATTGCATTTACTGAGAAGGGACACAAAACTGTTATACTCCAAGGACCAAGACCATTGGAAGAGACTTCACAGTGAATTGTCTGTCTCCATGCAAATCATTCTCGGTTAGGTCATACTAACCTTTATTAGTGACCTCCCAGGCAACCTCAAACAGCAGCAGGTCGTCTACAGGTAGATCTTCCTCATCCCACAGAGGCAGACCGCTCAGTGACGTCATGGACAAGGAACGGGTCAGGGGCATGTTACTGTCAACAGGTAGAGTTTTTGAAGTGAAGAAAAGGTAAGTGCCACTGATGCTCTCCCAGTTGTTGTTGGTCCTCTCCTCTGTAGGTTCCACTGTAAACTGTCTATCTTCTCACACCTGAATATCCCACTAGAGTTCACATGGACTCAGAAGAGGATACAACACACATCCCATGGTCCCAGTTCGTCACTCCTAGCAGTCCACTGTTCAGCCCGCCTACTTTTTTGTGATTGAATCCCCGACTCTCGTCTTTGAACAGAAAGTCAACATTCCCTGGCTGCATGTACAGGACTGAAGTCCACACACAGATATCAAGAGTAATGTTTTGACAAAGCCAATAGTGAGCCAAAGTGGAGAATATACAGATGTAGGATCTTAATTTGAGCCAGTTTGCTACAGCCGGACAATAATCCTGCAGCAACAGGAAATATTAATTATTATGTGGATTATAATTCATTGACATGTTTATAGGGGTTGATACATTCTTCATTACTGGAAATGACAAACTTTAGAAATATTTTCATAACTCAAATACACTACAAGTTTGCATTTCCTGCTGTGCAGGACAATTCTCAGCAACAAAAGAGTGATGGAATGAAGATCCTACAGATCCTGAAGATCCTACAAGTCATTATTCTGTGGTTTCCGTAGCCTTAAACAGTACACCAGATTCCTGATATTAAAAATACTCATTCACATTTGGATATTGTATTTTTTATATCAAAATGTAAATGTTTATTATATATCATGAATTTGTCCCTACTATTTATAGGGCTATAGTTTCCTCCTTATTTAGCGCTGTGGACTATATTAGGCTTACTGGAGTTTTATTATCATGGACATCATATGTCTGCAATTGAGGGACCTCGACATTAATTACAGTAGCCTAAATAATTACACAAATCACACTTTTGTTTTGAAACAATAGTTTAAGTTACGGAAAAAAACTGTATTTGCGACAAAAACAAAACCTTGGTCGCCTATAGTTAATTTCCGCTGATGATGACGAGGCAGGCTGTACGTGACGCAACGTTCGCTTGAACTTTGCTCCTCCTCATTCAGTGACAGCCAAATGTGAGGGCTGTGTAGTGTGTATCCACACATTGAAACCTGACCTCGCTCTTAATCCATATTCAGTCCATGTGGCCTTTTCAAGCGTATAGTCCTTTTCTCAATGTTGGCTAGCCTATCGGTGGTTCAGCCTAAATAGGCCCTATATGTTGTATTGGCTATGCAAACACTTGGCACCCCCATTCGTCCTGAATGGAGTTGAATGTTGGTCAAATATAACGCATCCAATTCTGACGGACCGACGTGACAAGAATCAATCACGGGTGAAGTAATTTAGTATTATCAATCATCAATATTGGACGACCTCGGGAAGCAGATGGAGGCAGTGCTAAAGAAGCATTCAGGTCAACTTGAAAAAGACGCCATGGATATATTTGACAATTTCACTGACCCTTCTGCTGGCGTTGCAACAACATTTCGACAGGACAGTGTTATTAAAAAGCAGTTTAGCTGTTTGGACGCAGAGGAAATTCACATTTACTCGAACCATATGCAGGCTGAACTGTGGAGGATCAAAAGTCGTTTTCATCAAAGATAAATGATTTCATTATGTACCATTGGTCAAAAGTCTAGAACAGTTTTTATCACACCCAAGGATTTTGTCTGTGGTTGAAAAGGGACCCCAGATGTGCAGGGAAAGTCTTTTTTCGTGACATTGTGGATGGTACTCTTCTAAAATCACATCCCTTATTTTCAGAGACACCAAAGGCATTGCAGATTGTTCTGTACACGGATGAAATAGAGATCTGTAATCCACTAGGATCCTTTACATAAAAAAAAACAAGTTGTTAATGGTGTACCACACCCTAGGAAATATACGTACAAAATAAAGGTCTAAACTGGCTGCTATCAGGCTACTTGCCATGGCTAGATCAGCAGACCTCTGTCAATCTGGTGGAGATAATATTGAATAGAATCAGGGAAGACATGGATACATTGTACAGTGGGGTTAAAATGCTAACTATTAACGGAGAGAAAACGATATATGGTGCCATGGTTTCTCTCTGTGGAGACACTCTGGCACAACATGAACAAGCAGGGTTCAAAGAGGGTGTGGGCTTTGCCTAGAGTAAGTGCAGACACTGTGAGTGTTCTTTTGAGGACATGCAGTCACACTTAATTGAGGATGCGTATACTAAAAGGACATTGGAGAAGCATGTCAGACAGACAGTGTGATGCAATAGAAAAGGCGCAGACTGACTTGCTTCGCAACAGCCTGAGAACAAAATATGGGATCAATAGAAGGAGCAAGTTAGTTGAATTCCCAGTCTTTGATGTCATACAATAAACTCCGCAAGCATGCATGTAATTCTGGAGGGCATAGCCCCATTGGAAATCAAATGTGTTTTGAATCATCTTGTTGTGTCAGGACAGATTGATCTGCACTCAGTGAATTCTGCTATTCTTGGTTTCCCTTATTCCCCTCTGGATGTTAGAGATCGGCCCAATTTCTGTTTCGTACATTAACGTCAAGTGATGGTAAACTAAAACAGTCATCTGGGCAAATGCTTGTCCTGCTAACGATATTGCCATTTGTTTTGGAGAGTTTGGAAGTCAATGCATATATACAACTGATAATTGAGCTAATTGAGGTTGTACAGATAGTATTTGCGCCTGTTCTTTCCATTGCGACTGTGTCTAGGTTGAAGTTACTCATTGAAAATCATTTGAAGCATTGGAAGGGGCTTTTTCCAGACCGCAATGTTACACCTAAACCACATTATATGATACATTTGCCATCGCAGATAAAATCATTGGGTCCAATGGTTAGACATATGTGTATGCGGTTTGAGTCCAAACATTGTTTCTTTAAACAATGGGCTTCCAAGCTCAATGTAAAACATATTTGCAAGTCTTTGATCAATCAGAACCAAATATATGAAAGCTGCCAAAATGTTGACAGTTCAATGCACCCAATTCTTTCAAATGAAAGGGAGATGGGACCTGTATCAGAGGTTAAAGATCTACAATATTTACGTGGAATATTGAGGCTTCCTAGGTTTCAATTAAGTAAACCATGCTGTATCAGTCAAATGGCAAATTCTAATAAATACATAACTCAGAAGTCCATGATCTTTGCCAAAGTACTGAATGGTAATATGCCAGAATTTGGACTGGTTAAAAACATATTCATTGTTGATTCTAGGCTTTATTGTTTGGAATATCAACCATTTCAAACTATACGCTTTGATAGAAACGTCGTGGCTTATCAAGTTGAGGTCCCACACCTTGCACAGGCCACTGAGTTAGTGGATGCTGAAAAGCTGGTTGATTTGACCTCTTATTACACAATTAGCAACAAGAGCCAAACTTAGGTTCAAGTCAAATACCATCTTGGGGATGTAATAGAATTGTACAAAGTTCAAATGACTCATAGTGTTCCCCAGATATGAAAAGTGTACTGTCTTTGTTCTGTACTGTATTTTGTCTGCATGATTGCTGTGTATAAGATTGACAATAAAACAGTGAATTCCATTTGGTCATTATTTGTTCTTATTATGTGAAGAGATGAAAAGGATAAGATGCTTGAAATAAGAAATTAGGACTTTGACAAAGCAGTTTTGTACTTGTCAGTGTTGATGAAACAGCTTTATATTTCTGGTAATTCTAGTGTCGAGCATTAAGTTAGTCAGAACCAGTAATACAATCCCAGTATCAAGTTATATCATCTTATCAAGATAATTAAGGACAAAAAAGCTTGAAACAGGTTAAATGCTCCAACATAAAAACTGGCTGATCAGAATAAATATCTTATCAGACAAAAAACAAGCATATATTGCCTTGATTTAAGATATTTAATCTTATTTAGATTTTAATTTTTGCAGTGTATGGATGGTATATATTTTTTTACTTTAGCCAAACGCATAACACATACTCTTTTCCTATCCCTCAATCCCCTCATGCACTTTAGCAAACTGCATCAATTCAACAATAACCACATCTGACGGTCATATTTTCAGAGAAAAGACACCCCTTGGCGCGGTTGTCAACATTTCCTGGAACGTAATGAACTATTCATTTCAGCACCACTAAACAGTGGACAGCGCTACGAACGCGACTCATTCGCTGTCATCTCGCTCCTAACAATCCGGGGCATACAGAGGGAAATATAAAAGGAACCGAATTACACGTCATGCATCAAAGAAAGACAGCTTAGTCTAGATAACATATCGTTTCTTTCTGCATCATTTGGATTTTGACAGAATGAGAATGCTGGCATTTTTCCTTGTTTGTGCAATAACTCGCCAGTATGGAACATGGGGAACTCCAACGCATGGATTTGGGTGGACGGATATCCCAGGTAATTTCTTGATATATTCTAATTACTTTTGGATTTCTTACAGGTTCATTTTCTTCTCATAATGTCCTGAGTCAAACGTTGTAATATCCAAAAGTAATAAACTAAGAAAATTCGATTTTATAATTTGATGCTCTCTCTTTTTTCTCAGGACAAACACCTGCTAAGGTGCAAGTGGGGCACTCTGTGGTGATGAGAAGCGAGATTGTCAGTCCGAATTTACCTGGCGATGCGAACCTTTGTTACCTTTTGAAAGAGGGTGATGAAGACAGGCAACAAATGATCTGCAAACATCGTTTAACTCGGACCAGCAAATTCAACGTTAACCCGTTTGGGCTCCGATTTGGAAAGCGCGATACATTTGACCCATCCAAGGACAACCTCATAAGATCCAGGACAAGCAAACTGTTGCCTATTCTACTCTACCTCCGAGAACTAGAAGTTCCTGTCTAAATTGACACGCATTTTCTCTTCCCAAGAAGGAACCAATATTTAAACAACGGAGACTGTCAATTTCTTAATGTTGTAGCAGTTATAGCAGCGTCGTTATAGCGCGTCACTCATGAGGTAAATAATGTGTGTGTCATATTGTCTACTTGTAAGTTGGGTTTGGGAAATACAAGTATGCTAAATAAAAGTTTTGTACATGTATTGTGTGATGTAATTATTACACCTTGTAACAACCGATCAGGAAAAATACACTAAATGACCAAAAGTGCACAACATTAGCATAAGTATGTGGACACCTGGTCATTGAACATCTCATTCCAAAATCATGGGCATTAATATGGAGTTGGTCCATCCTTTGCTGCCATAACAGCCTCCACTCTTATGGGATGGCTTTCCACTAGATGGTGAAACATTGCTGCAGGGAATTTCTTCCATTCAGTCACAAGAGCATTAGTGAGGTCAGGCACTGATGTTGGGCGATTAGGCCTTGCTCACAGTCGGCTTTACAATTCATCCCAAAGGTGTTTGATGGGGTTGAGGTCAGGGCTCTGTGCAGGCCATTCAAGTTCTTCACACCGATCTTAACAAACCATTTATGTATGTGTAGCCGATGTGAAATGGCTAGTTAGTTAGCGGTGGTGCGCGCTAGTGGCGTTTCAATCGGTGACGTCACTTGCTCTGAGACCTTGAAGTAGTGGTTCCCCTAGCTCTGCAAGGGCCGCGGCTTTTGTGGAGCGATGGGTAACGATACTTCGAGGGTGACTGTTGACGTGTGCAGAGTGTCCCTGGTTCGCGCCCAGGTCGGGGCGAGGGGACAGACGTAAAGTCTATACTGTTACATATGGACCTCGCTTTGTGCACGGGGGCATTGTCATGCTGAAAGAGAAATGAGCCTTCCCAAAACTTTTTGGAAGCACAGAATTGTCTGGAATGCTGTGGGGTTAAGATTTCCCTTCACTGGAACTAATGGGCCAAGCCCAAACCATGAAGAACAGACCCAGACCACTATTTCTCCTCCACCAAACTTTAGTTGTCACTATGCATTGGGGCAGGTAGCGTTCTCCTGGCATCCGCCAAACCCAGAATCGTCCGTCGGACTACCAGATGATGAAGCATGATTCCTCACTCCATAGAACGCATTTCCTCTGCTCCAGTGTCCAATGGCGGCAAGATTTACACCACTCCAGCAGACACTTGGTATTGCTCATGAGGATTAGGCTTGTGTGCGGCTGCTCGGCCACAGGAACCCATTTCATGAAGCTCCCGACGAACAGTTCTTACGCGGACATTGAATCTCGGGAGGGAGTTTCGCTTACCACCTCACGGCGGAGCCATTGTTACCACTAAGCAAAAATGGAAAGGTGGAATTCTATGATGGTGCCACGTTGAAAGTCATTGAGCGCTTCAGTACGGGCCATTCTCCCAATGTTTGTCTATGGAGATTGCATGGCTATGTGCTCGATTTTATACACCTTTCAGCAACGTGATGATTCAAGAAAATTACACTAAAGTATGTGGACACCCCAAAAAATGAATGGCTAAATTTGAAGGTGTGTCCACATACTTTTGGCCATGTAGTGTAATTGTCTTCAGCCAGCAGCATACCACCCTGCATACCACTGCTGGCTTGCTTCTGAAGCTAATCAGGGTTGGTCCTGGTCAGTCCCTGGATGGGAGACCAGATGCTGCTGGAAGTGGTGTTGGAGGGCCAGTAGGAGGCACTCTTTTCCCAATTCCCCACTGCCCTGTGTAGGGTGCAGTCTTTTGGATGGGATGTTAAACAGGTGTCCTGACTCTCAGAGGTCATTAAAGATCCCATGGCACTTATCGTAGGGGTGTTAACCCCAGTGTCCTGGCTAAATTCCCAATCTGGCCCTCAAACCATCACGGTCACCTAATAATCCCCAGTTTACAATTGGTTCATTCATCCCCCTCCCCTGTAACTATTCCCCAGGTCCTTGCTGCAAATGAGAATGTGTACTCAGTCAACTTACCTGGTAAAATAACATTAAAAAAATAATAATAATCAGCTGTCAGTACCACTAAACAGTTGACAGGACCTTCATTTGTTGGTTGGGGAAGAAAAGCAATGTAAAAGGCATGTAGTAGTGTTGGCTATTTTACAGAATGTTTCTTTGCTGAAAATGTCAATAACTGTCCAAATTAATTTGCTGGTTTATGTGAATAAAAGCATGGCCAGGGAACTGGATTTCCTTCTCCACTTAACTCATCTTGAAAAATGTCAGATTATGTAGTAGCAATATCTAACCACAGGGAGGCATTGTGTAGCCCTGTTTTTTTACAGAGAAACATTTACGTCTTTAGACACAACAGGCATCGTAAGGTTCAAATATTTATTAATTGGTTGTCGTCGTCATTCATTACACAATCAACATGGGTGTTACAGTAAGTCAAAATAAAGTAGGCCGTTTCAATTGATTCCACCTCTGCCCTCTCTCCCTCTGACATTGATTGCCAGAAAGAAAGACTGAACATCTCTCCTCACACAACAACCAACACCACTGCTCCCCTCAGGAGGACTGAGTTACAGGGTCTGTGTTTCTGCGCTCACTACAGGAAGTGAACAGAACAGTGCTTCAAGACAGTGCAAACGGAGGATAAAGCCAACATTTGTTTTTGATCGTAGTACAATAGCTTCAACACATGAATCCAATGAGGGTGCATACAGTCATACTGGTTCACACAGTACCTAGCATGGAAACACAGCAACCTAATCCTACAAAAGGAAAGGGGGGTGAAAGGAAGAGTATACCAGTAGATTAAGATGAAAGGGAGATGGATCCAGTAGATCAGAGGACTGGTGGAACTAGGTCTGTGTTTGACTGCATCGGGAACGGAAAAGGGAGGGTAGACGTGTGTGTCTAGATGTCCTTGAGGTCCTTCTGGATGCCCCAGAGTGTGTCTGCGCTTTTCTTCAGCTGTCCCACCTCAGCGTCGGTCAGGGTCATATTGATCACGCTGCCCACTCCGTTGCTGTTCAGCACACATGGCAGGGACAGGAACACCTCCTCTCCAATACCATACATGTCCTGGGGAAACAAAACACAACCGTCAGTTATAATCACATAGAAATGGGTGTTTTTAATTCTCGTGTGTGTGTGTTTACATTTCCGCATGTGGATAATGTGTGACTGTGTGTGTTCTCCCGTTACCTTGACCATGGTGGAGACAGGGTGGATCCTGCTCATGTTCTTGATGATGCTCTCAGTGAGATCAGCCACACTCAGGCCGATGGCCCAGTTAGTGTACCCCTTCAGCTTGATCACCTCGTAGGCACTGGAGGAGCACACAAAACAGTCACCGTCAGTCAACATCTGACTGTTGCCATCTTGAACAGGTCTCTCTCGCAATGAGAGGAACCTGTATGAGAGGTAAAGCAGCCTTTACTGGTTCTAACAGCAGACCTATCAGCTATTTGCCAGCTCTTAGCAAACTGTTAGGGGGGAAAAAAGGGTGTTGGCCATTTATCTGCAAACAAAGTAACATACTTTCAGCATGCTTATAGTGAAGGGCACTCAACATGTATTACACTGACACAAATGACTGACATTTTCAGTGCAGCCTTTGATATTATTGACCATAACATGTTGAATAAAAAAAAAAAAACGTGTTTATGGCTTTTTAACCTCTGCCATATTGTGGAGTCGGAGCTTTCTTTAATGGAAGCTTCTCGAATGTCAAACATCTAAAGTGTGGTGTACAGCAGGGCAGCTCCCTAGGGCCTCTACTATTTTTTACCAGAGCCACATATTTAGACTAGATGGAGCTGGGGGTAGGTTCAGGGTAGTTACCTGTCGACCACTGCCTTGTGGGTGGCCTTCCAGTCCTCCTTGTCTCCGTCAAGGCCAAACTCTGGGTTCAGCTTCTGCAAGTTGACTCCAGCCACATTGACACCGCTCCACACAGGGACTAGCACACACAGGGAGCGAATCAGATATTTACTCATTCATTTAAACAGATATATTAGAATTTCCTATTTAAAACAAGCAGACTCAACTCATTCATAACACAATCTTTCTGACAGAGACAATTGGATGTGCAGAGTGATATAAAAATCCATGCCAAAACAAGTACTTTCGTGGGATTCATTTAAAGCCTTTAAATCTGCCAACAGCCTTGTGGCTTACTAGATGTGACAAGACGTTCACACACACACAAGCTCAGATTCCCACTGAAGTACACACGCCACTGACGTCAACACTATCCCCATCATTCCCACCACTGGTATCGCCGTGTTCTCCCAGCACCCATCCGTTGAAACTGGAGGCATGGATGCCCAGGCGCTCAGCCATCAGGAAACGGAAGCGGGCGGAGTCCAGGTTGGTGCCGCTGCCGATGACACGGTGTTTGGGCAATCCGCTCAACTTCCACGTCACATAGGTCAGCACGTCCACTAGGGGGTAGGGGAAAAAACGGGGATAGGGTCACACACACACTTATCCTTGACAATGTTAATGAATAACTGCCCATCCCTGTCACCGAATTTGTTGTCACAGTGACCACCCTATCTTGTAATGTGGAGTGGTGCGATACTGTAGTAGTTGATAAGGGTGGAATGCTGGGACAACACAATCTAGGGGAGAATGAGACAATTTTGTGTGTCCAAGATTTTTTTTTTAAATATCCGTGTGTACCGGATTGGTTGTTGGTTGTTTCTGTGTGTGTACCTGGTTGTGTGTGTGTACGTGTGTGTGTACCTGGTTGTGTGTGTGTGTACTTGTATGTGTGTATCTGGTTGTGTGTGTGTGTACTTGTGTGTGTACCTGGTTGTGTGTGTGTGTACGTACCTGGTTGTGTGTCTGTACGTGTGTGTGTGTACGTGTGTGTGCGCGTGTGTGTGTGTGTGTGTACCTGGGTTGGACACCACAATAAGGGTGCAGTTGGGGGAGTGTTTGACAATCTGTGGGATGATGTGTTTAAAGATATTGACGTTCCTCTGGACCAGGTTGAGCCTGCTCTCTCCCTCCTGCTGACGCACGCCAGCGGACACAACCACGATGCGGGAGTTAGCAGTTACGGCATAATCTGGACAGAGATCGGGAAAGAGCAATTGAATTACGTATAATTTTTCCATTTCACATTGAGCAGGGGTAAAATAAAAACATCTAAATGGTAATCAAAACCTTACCCTGATAAGGTCTCTCGTTTCAAAACAGGCTGCATTACATGTTCAATTGCAAAACTACATAAGTATTCTGCCATTTTAGCTCTGAGCCACTCCAGTGGCATACTCACAAGGGGATTCTCTTACCTTTGTCAGCGACTATCTTAGACGTCTTTAGGAAGAGGCTCCCGTGCTGCAGGTCCATCATCTCTCCCTTCAGCTTATCCTCCATCACGTCAACCAGAGCCAGCTCATCAGCCAAGTCCTACAGGAAAGAGGGCGAAGGTAGGGTGGAGAGGAGGCGAAAGGCCAGAAGGAGAGGAAGGATATGAATAACTGGTATTTAATTAGAAATGACATGGTAAAATCCACAATTACAACTAGCCTACATAATAACTGAGTAGTAACCATTTGTTGGCATCACAATAGTAGAGGTAAACTCAAGAGTAAGCTAGTACTAATAACGCAATAGCAGTAAAGTAGCAGTAAGACAGTGATATAGTTAGACTTACCCTGAGGAGGACGCTGACGGCACAGGCCATACCCACCATGCCCACCCCCACCACGGTCACCTTGTTCCTGGGGGGCTCCGCGGGGCCGCTGGCCACGGGGGTGAGCAACTTCTGCATCACAGACGACATGATTCACAACGCTGGAGGGAGGGAGATAGAGTTTAACCTTCAGTCTAGTTAAGGTTTGTCTACTGAGGGGTAGAAAGAAAAAAAAATCAAATGAAAACCAAGATGAGAGAGTGTGAAATTTGAGTGAGAGGTCATCATGCCTTTGCGAAAAGCAATCAAATTGACATTCACCATTGAGCGCGCTCTTTAGTCCAGGCATAGGCTTAATCTGTGTCTGGAAATCCAGCCCAAGGAATCTATTTCTTAAGCCAATCAAACACTACTGTATTTAATTTATTTACGCACTCGAGACTAAATTCAATCCACAAAACGCACTGCCCCCTCCATTTGCTGAGGCGCGCGCACACACACACATAAACTTGCGCGATTAAGTGACGTCAGTGGGAGAGTTGCGCTGTTCGCAAATATCCAAGCTAGTCCATGTTACTATGGCTCGCAAACTCCTCAAACAGTATTTGTAACACCTCCTAAAGAACAGACGCAGACGAAGTAAGCGCTTCACTGTTATTGTACACCCGTTGTTAACAAAGCATGTAACAAATAATAATGTGAAGAGTTACAATTGTTTGCCACCAGTAGCCTGAATCCTCCATCAGCAGCTAAAAATTATACTGGAGTCCAGAGGCAGGAGAGTCAGAAAGCTCAAGCAATGGTGTTCTTACAATTTCACCTGAATAGAAGTTCAGCTAACGACACCTGTTCTACTACAGTTTTACATGACAATGTGACTAGTGGGCCTAACATAGCCCTATAATGAGCAGCATGACCCAGATGTGTATATGTTATTGCAATTCTTAAATATGGTAACAGTGCACCCTCTGATAAGTGTTAATATTTTAATCTTATGACAACGAAGGATACAGTGCCTTCAGAAAGTATTCAGACCCCTTGACTTTTTCCACAATTTGTTACGTTATACAGACTCTCAGACCATGAGAAACAAGAGTCTCTGGTCTGATGAAACCGAGATTTAATTATTTTGACCTGAATGCCAATTGTCACGTCTGGAAGATACCTGGCACCATCCATACGGTGAAGCATGGTGGTGGCAGCACAGAGCGAGAGAGAGATCCTTCATGAAAACCTGCTCAGGACCTCAGACTGGTGTGAAGGTTCAGCTTCCAACAGGACAACAACCCTAAGCACACAGCCAAGAGAACGCAGGCGTGGCTTCAGGACAAGTCTCAGAATGTCCTTGAGTGGCCCAGCCAGAGCCTGGACTTGAACCCGATCGAACATGAAAATAGCTGTCAGCAATGCTCCCCATCCAACCTGAGAGCTGGAGAGAAGAATGGGAGAAACTCTCCAAATACAGGTGAGACAAGCTTGTAGCGTAATAAGAAGAAGGCTCAATGCTGTAAATTGCTGCCAAAAGGTGCTTCAACAAAGTACTGAGTGAAGGGTCTGAATACTTATGTAAAATGTGATTTCAGTTTTTTTTTTACTTTTATAAATTAGCCAAAAATTTGAATTACTCAAGAATCTAAAACGGATTCCATGTGTTATTTCATAGTTGTGATGTCTTCACTATTATTTTACAATGTAGTAAAATGTCCAACGAAAAACCCTGGAATGAGTAGGTGTCCAAACCTTTGACTGGTACTGTATATATGGGTGATTCCTCACAAACAAGAACACCATGAATTTCACTCCATTTTATCAATAAAGAGTCCTTTGGAGGAAAGCTTGTTCACATATGACATATGTCTCTTAAGGCATAATTGAGAAATATTTAATTGTAGTTGCAATGTGACATTGACCTTACCCAGGTCTCCTTTAAGACTCCATAATGTTTCATCTGTAGGTGCTACAAATGAAAAGGTTGGTGTCATATGAACCTTTATTGCTTTCTCTGTAGTGAGTAGTATTTTGATTTCAATAACATTTGACATTTATGAATATATAAAAATGTTGAACATAATATACTCTACAGGCATATCAAAGTTTCAGAGTGGGATTTCTGCTAGTTTTAAAGTTATGGCCCATTGTATCCCAGTAGGCAATGTAACCAATCAGACCTCCTTTTGCTTGCATCATTGCACATCCTGCAAATCACCAGCAGAGGGCAACCATTTTAAATCCATTTTCACATTCACTGTTGGTAACGCTTACAAATTGGATCATAACTCTTAAAAAGTAGCAGAGATCCCACTCCTGAACTTTATATAGAGTGGGAAAAGGGAATCCGTACACACGGAAAAACACAGGTGTAGACGCATTCAGAATTCCATGATCAGAATACTATAAAGCTGCATGAACTGTCAAAACTAGACAGAGAGGGGGAATTAAAGGCTTGCCCAGGAAGACTTTGCCAGGCACAATGGGTTGTCAGTCAAGCCTATAGAAATTGGCTAACAAAATACTAGACAAACAGGTGGATAAATGGCCCTATGGCTGGGATCAAAGAGGCTGCCTATTCACAGAAGACTGAAGGAGAAAATCTCAAGACACATCGTTGTCATGTATACTGAACAAAAACAGCATGCAAACAATTAAAGATTTTACTGAGTTAAAGTTTATACGAGGAAATCAGTCAATGGAAATAAATTCATTAGGCCCTAATTTATAGATTTCACATGACAGGATACAGATATGCATCTGCTGGTAACAGATACCTTAAATTCCAGCAGTGTTTGGCTTTCGCAAGGCATAAATGGGGCCCATGTTGTCCAAAAAGTTAAGACTTTTGACTCGTCTATTCATAAAACGTACTTCCAAAAGTCTTAATGATCACCTAGGTGCTTTTTCTTTTTTAGCAAACCTGAGTCAACATTTTGGACAAGATAGGTCCCATTACATACCTCATACCAATGGTCAAGCGTGGTGGTAGTGTGATGGTTTGGGGATGCTTTGCTGCCTCAGGACCTGGACAACTTGCCTTAATAGAAGGAACCATTTACTCTGTATCAGATAATTCTACAGGAGATTGTCAGTACATCCGTCTGTGAGCTGAAGCTGAAGAGCAGCAAGACAATGATCCAAAACACACAAATATACATGAAAATTGCTAAAAAAAAAAAAGCAAGACATTTGAAGTTTTGGAATGGCTTAGTCAAAAGTCCAGACCTAATTGAGATGTTGTGGCAGGACTTTAAACAAGCAGTTCATGCTTGAAAACCCACAAATGTCACTGAGTTGAAGCAGTTATGCATGGAAGAGTGGGGGCAAAACTTCTCCAAAGTAACTAGACACTGAACAACACCTACAGGAAGAATTTGGTTGGAGTCATTGCAGCTAAAAGGTGGCACAACCAGTTATTGAGTGTAAGGGGGCAATTACTTTTTCACACAGGCAAATTGGGTGTTGCATAACTTAAATAAACATGTTTCTTTTATCTAATATTAGGTTTTGATTGAAGATCTGATAATTAAAAATACAGTGCATCTTTAGTTTGAGATTGATTAACTTCTTTAAAATGTAAGAAATATTGCCTTGTAATTCTGTTTCAAAAACCCACATATCTTTAAGATATTTTCACATTTCTCTCCCTCATGAGCAAGGATAATGAAAGCTCACAGCAGTAATGGTAGACCTACCAATTAGTTAGTGATTAAAAATCAAATGGAATTACAGCAACTGAATTGGCTACAATGGGAAATCATAAGTCAAACCACAGTTGGGTCACCTGCTTACTGTCCTCCCTTCCACTGGCATATGGTCTTATTTACAATGACGGCCAAACCCTGACGACACTGGGACAATTGTGCGCCGCACTATGGGACTCCCAATCACGGCCGGTTGTGATACAGCCTGGAATCTAACCAGGTTGTCCGACTCTTTCTACAAGGCCTATTCTATCAAGTTAGGTCTGCCAAATGAAATGTAGCATTGGGAAAAAAAAAAAATACAAATCCAGCCATAGAGTATAGCCTATCATCAAAATAAAAGTAGTTTATAACATGCACAATTAGAAGCATCAATCTTTATAGAGCAAGTTTGACTAAATCCGAGCCCAGTAACTTTGCTCACTACATCCTCCTTCAATTGTCTCGTCTGGCTGCCACGAAAAGCCCCCACCTTGGAGACAGTCAATCACATTATTGTGGAGCTGCTGATCTGCTCGAAGTGTGTGCGTGCCACTGGCGATGTACTTTGCTGGACATGCTGTTCTCTGTGGCTCCACTTCAAAACGCATTCCGCCTACTACTACCGGTAACATTTAAGTTACGAAATCACCATAAAGCTGACACTTCAATTTCAATCTATCATTTTGGTTGCCCAAAACACTGTCAGCTTGGACTGCATCTTTGCTGATGAATGCCCTGATCTCTGGTCAGTCAATTGGTTCAATTACATTGTTTTGTCTATTCAAGAAAGTTTCCAAAACTGTCAAAATATTGTCTGTGTATAACAGAACTGATATTGCAGGCGAAAACCTGAGGAAAATACAACTAGGAAGTGCCTCTTATTTTGAAACCTCCTTGTTCCATTGCATGCCTTCCCTCCATTTAAAGGGATATCAACCAGATTCCTTTCCCTATGGTTTCCACATGGTGTGAACAGTCTTTACACAGTTTTAGGCTTTTACTCTGAAAAATGAGCGTGAATGATCACATCACGTCAGTGGATGGCTGGGTGCCAGCAGAGTTTTGCATGGAGCAGAAATTCTCTCTCGCTCTCGCCTATTGAAAAAGCTACGGTCCGGTTGAAATATTATTGATTATTGTAAAAACAACCTGAGGATTGATTATAAAAAAAAAAACATTTGACATGTTTCTACGAACTTTACGGATACTCTTTGGAATTTGTCTACCCCGTCGTGACTGCTCGAGCCTGTGGATTACTGAACAAAACGCACCAACCAAATGGAGGTATTTTGGTTATAAAAATAATCTTTATGGAACAAAGGGAACATGTATTGTGTAACTGGGAGTCTGAGTGCAAACAGCCGAAGATCAAAAGAAAGCAAATAATTTTATTGCTTTTCTGACCAATCTACTTTGCTGCTAGTTTGTTTAATGTTTTGTCTGCTGACAGATGTCCTTACATAAATCCTTGGTTTGCTTTAGCTGTAAAGCTTTTTTGAAATCTGAAACGCCAGGTGGATTAACAACAAGCTCAGCTGTGTTTTGCTATATTGCAGTTGTGATTTCATGCAAATTAAATATTTTTAGTAATTTAATTTGGCGCGTTGCAATTCAGCGGATGTTGACGAAAATGATCCCACTAACGGGATGGGTGCGCCAAGAAGTTAACCGACTGTTTATAATGAGGGCCGTCCCACGTTTAACCTGGACACAAATAGTATGGCTTCAGCCACGACAGGAACAAACTAAACATCTGCACGCCGCCTGCAGGTGTGAACGTGTGTTTCACTGTCCAATCCGAGGCTCGAACATGATCTGAATGTGTGATCTGAGGCTGTTTGGTCTCTTGCGCATCAACTTGGGAAGCCTCAAGGGAGAGCGGACACTGCATTATAGACAAAGCACCGCATATATTGCGCTCCAAAAATAACACCCAACTTTTTTTGCGGCGTATGGAGAAAAGGCGGGGCGGGGCATCCGTTATACTGTAATTCAACTTTGTCCAGTCTTAAAACAGGTATTATTCATTATTACATGGACGATACAGCGGAGATAAGACAAGTACCGGAAACAATAGAACACTATTAAAACCCCAGGAAACCATGCCTGGTATTCATAGCGGACTTTGAAAAAGGCACGACTGGATTTATATAAAGTAACAGTCGAACGTTGACACAACAACTCATTCAAGGGCTTCTCTTTATTTGTACAATTTTCTACATTGTCTTCACTATTATTCTACAAACTATGAAATAACACATATGGAATCATGTAGCAAACAAAAATAATTATACAACATAGAATAGTCAAACTAAAGAAAAATCCTTGAATAAATAAGTGTCCAAACCTAAATAAGTGTCCACTTGCAACACCAGGTTTGTGAGTTTGATTCCCACAGGGGACCTGTAGCCATAAAAAAAAAAAAAGTGTATGCCGTCACTGCAAGTCACACTTATCCAGAGCATCTGCTAAAATGTAAATGTATAATGCTACCAAGATGTTGTCTGTATCATGCAGGGGTTCAACTTTCACAGGGGACATGTCCCCCCTCCACATTCTGAAAGTGCATTTTTGTCCCCACCCCCCAGTTCTAATTGGAATGTGATACAAAACAAGGCCACGGTCTGCTTTAGGACCATGCCACCCCTCCGAGCCACCAGATAGGCTGTTTGGAGTGTTCATCTGACTGGATAGATATTTTATATATAATAATTCCCCCCCACTTCTAAAACCAAAGTTACACCTCTGGTATCATGTACTGAACGGATCATACGAGGCGTCTAAAAGGGGCTTACAATTCCCACTTTCATCATGACCTTTTCAAAAATGGTTTATGATACAAATGTGTTTTTTTTTTAAGTGCATCAAACCTTATTCATCCCAATGTGAGTATTACCATAACGATCTGACATACAAATATATTCAGGCCTTGCTGGCGTGACCTCAACAAATTGAGGCCTATTAATAATACTAATCATACTCAAAATATTGAAGCCTCAAGATGTCGAGCATGCCATAACTGATATCACAATAGGTCAATTATGATTTTCCTATAAAAAAAACGAATCCATGTCCTTGTAGGCCCATATTTAATACAATAGTCCTTCCATCGTCCTTGAATGTCGGATACTTGTTTTGCACTGCAAGATGGCAGATCTATAACCTCCACCTCGTTTGTCACATTCCATTAATACTCTGCACAGTTCGAGATGAATATTCAAGTCGTCAGTAAATCATTAGCCACATCTTCAAAATGACACATTCCGTAATACAAGAACTTTGTCATGTTCAAAACGGAGTCGCCCACGTAGCTCAACGAGGAAAATATGTAATGTTCCTGTACAGTGAGCGACAGCCACCTTCGTAAGAATCCATCGACTATGTTGTCGTTCTAGGGAGCTAGCCTACTACCTAGCAAAAATCACAGCATGCCATTAGGCTTTGTGTAGCCTAGGACTAGACAGCCTACAAACGCAGAAATATACATTTCTATTCAGCCGTAAAGGCAATCTAAAAAGGACTTGCAATAGCCCACATCAACTATTCCAAAATGTCAATAAACCCCTAACCATGTATGCATATCAACAACATTTAGGCTGTTGCAAGCTACAGAATGTATCCATAAAAAAAGTGTGTCGGCCTACGAGCATTTTTCAGCGTACATGAGAATTCACTCAAAGTCAAAACAAACACCGGCAGTATCTAAATACATACATTTTCCAGAGATTTAACGAGCAGTTATATCCCTTTTTGGTCCAAAGAGGCAGGCGAGTGAAGAAGCTGGTGAGAGGGCGTGACGACTTCACTTGTGGAGTGCGGGTTTTAAATGTGTTTTAGCAGGAGGAGAAAGAGGAGGATGCAACATAGGGCTTTACCACTGGCTGAGTTTGACACGGGGAGAATCTCAATGGTAAATCCTCGCGTCCGCTCTCCTCGCCTCCTTCTCAAAACCCATTGGAGGAGAAAGTCAGACGGGCGGGATCTCTGGCTTTGTCATCCAATGGTTTTTGAGGAAGCAAGGACGAGGAGAGAGGACGCCAGTAGTAGGATGCAATTGAGATTGTGAAATATGTGGTCAGACGGTTGGACCAGATTTGGGCTAGATGGGTTACAGCTATTTGTCAGATGTGATTTTTCGTAGCAGGTAGACAATTTACACAGCAGATTATGAGAATTAATTTAGCAGGCTAGGATAATTATTTAAGGCTAGGAAAGTGTAAGTTAAAATGCTACAAATTATATACTTAACGTTAATTTGACTAAAACGGCATGGGGATACATTTGCGCACACACAGAGAAGAGGACATTTTAAGTGCTGCTATGTTGTGATAGCAACGGCTACCTATAAATACATTAATTCAAGTTGTCTCCCCAGGAATCAATCTCTGGTTGTTACAAAACGTTATGTGCATGTACTGTATCATCTAGTCTATGCTTTGTTGTACTGTGTAGGTATATGATAGGCCTATTACACAGCCTAGGTGTATTCAATGGATTTTAATAGGAAAATGAAAACTGTAGCACCTGCAGAGAGGGAGGGAAAGGGATAGAGAGAGAGATATCATGTTCAAGTTTGCACGTTTTAAAGACTATGGCGATTGACAACATGTGATTCTAATATAGGTAGACCTAACTTATAGTAAGCTTGAGAGGTGGGTCCATCCCAAAGTGCCACATGTCGTTTTGACGGACACCTGTCTCAATCAATGAGAGAAGGCTTGAATTAGATAAGATGGTGGCATACACATTGTCTAAACTTTGATACTCATAGCTTTTTTTGTGTGATCAACACTGTTTATTGATTTGTTACACAAACATAACCAGATCAAATAACAAACATCACCCAATAAATGATTTCCTTGTTGAGCCCATTTTCTTGAAATCCTCTCTTGACATCATGAGTAGACTACACATAATTCCATGAAGAAGAATGTGGGGGTCGTTCCGCCAATTTGTTGCCCTTTGAGAAGTGTAACTTGGTCAATAAAAACATTTGATTTCACCTCATTTTCATAAATAGCACATGGCTCATCTTGATTAAAAAAAACACATTTTCCCATCTCATAAGGACTGACACACAAAAAAAGACTGAGCCGCCAAATAAATGAACATGGTTGACTGTAACAGGGTTGACGATTTCATCTTAAAAACAGCCATTCATCTCCTTGTGACAGGGTGAATGGAACTTGTTGTGTGCAATAGGGAGTGTCAATTGAGCACAAGCTTCACCCAAAAGATGAATAGCTTCCCCCGATTGCTCAGTTTGGCCGGGCGGCCAGCTCTAGGAAGAGTCTTGGTGGTTCTAAACTTCTTCCATTTAAGAATGATGGCTGCCACTTGGTAACCTTCAATGCAGCAGAAATGTTTGAGTACTCTTCCCCAGATCTGTGCCTCGCCAAAATCCTGTCTCGGAGCTCTACGGACAATTCCTTCGAACTCGCGGCTTGGTTTTTGCTCTGACATGCACTGTCAACTGTGGGACCTTCAGATGACTTCAACTGATTTTTTTGGGCGAGCTCATTAGAATAATACCCAGCATGCCTTACAACTGTAAATGTACATTTACGTGTTGGCCATTTAGCAGACGTTCTTATCCAGAGTGACTTCAGTTAGTGGATTCAACAAAGGTAGCTAAACAACCACATGTACAAAAGTAACAAAACGTTTCTGTAACCATTACAGAGAATACCATTCTCTGTAGTTAGTGGTGTGTTTGACATTAGTATAGAGTGCGCTGCCAGTTTTGGAACTGATTAAAAATTTCACACATGAGATGGGTGGGAGCATAATGTTCCGTACTGAAATCTAGGTGAAATCATTCCAAAGATTTGGTCAGTTCTGAAATGTTACATTTTCTAAGTAGTTTCAACTGTATAGGAAGTTGATGTAATTTAACATTTTAAGATTACAAACTTTAAGATAAAACAATGTTTTTCTGACTATCAAATACTTCCTCTCCACTTCATAATTTGTCAAAACAACTTGAGTAGCTTTGTTAGGACAACAACAAAAAAATCAGTTGAAGCACATTTATTTGACTAAAAGTATCAAGTTCACTCAAGTTATTAAATCCAACTTGTCAGTTCCACTTACTTTACTAGGTTTAGGTAACTTTAGATTGCGTTAACTCAACACAAAATCCAAATTGTACTTAAAAATGTTAAGGTAGCCAGGTTATAAACTTTTTTAATTTGACAAAAACATTTTTTTAGAGTGGCAGTCAATCTTTGTCATTCCCGCGCAGTGTAATTTAAAATTTTAATTTAACCTTTATTTAACTAGGCAAGTCAGTTAAGAACAAATTCTTATTTACAATGACAGTCTATGGGTAAAGGGCATAGTATGACGATGTAATATTTCAAGGGTCTGAGGGTCTCCTATTGTAACTACTGCAACAAGTCAACTGGAGAGAGAGGGGTGATGATGTCAATGAATACAGACAGCGGAAAGATAATAGACACTGGCTGTCTCCTATACAGACCACAACCTGCCGCTAGGATGTTTACTTTGGCTCAGTGCTACATTGTTTGTCCTCCCATTTGTCATGTGTTAGTGTTCTCAGGATTTTGGGTGGATACATTTTTTTTATTTAAGTCATGTCGTGCATTTTTATGATGACGTATATTTTAACATAGGCATATGGTAAACCTACTAAGGTTTCGGCGTTCCATTTCACTGTGTTCCATTCCACTCTGTTATATCTATTCCACTGTCGTCCAATAGATTCATTTAACTGAGGGGGTAAACTCATGTATCACATACTGTATTAGATGGCTATTCTCCCTCCCTCCTCTCCTGATGTTACTGCAATCCTATGAATCTCACACATGAAGCCATGGCACCCAATGAGGTTTAAGTCGCTCCTATTTACTCAGCCAATGAGGTGAGAGGACACTGATCCTGCTAAGGACTTCCAGTCAGCTGCAGCAAGGGCATAGTGTGGTGAACATGCAAGCAGGGAGTGTGTGGTGTGGTGCAGCAAGTTATCTGTCTCGCTCTGTCTCTGTCTCTCCCTATCCCTACACCTCCCTCTCTCCCTGTCAGATATCCTTATCATCACACACAGTGGGTATGTGTGACCACTGGGCACAATGACACATACGAATAGTCACGCCATTTACAAGAAGGTCATGAGCAGTAGCGATGCTTGTTG
Organism: Oncorhynchus keta; assembly: GCF_023373465.1. Taxonomy (NCBI): domain Eukaryota; kingdom Metazoa; phylum Chordata; class Actinopteri; order Salmoniformes; family Salmonidae; genus Oncorhynchus; species Oncorhynchus keta. The sequence continues at coordinate 8,528,537 of NC_068453.1, forward strand.
TAATGTGAGGCACTTGAGATTAAGAGATTTGGTTTAAATTTATCCCCCAAAATATGTGTAATGAATTTAATGGGAATGGGACATGTGACAGAAATGGCCAACCTCTCTATGGCACCAATCACAACTAGACCAGTGTTTCCCAACTCCAGTCCTCGATTACCCTCAACAGTACACATTTTTGTCGTAGCCCCAGACAAGCACACCTGATTCAACTTGTCATCTAATCAGGCCTTCAATGAGTTGAATCAGGTGAGTTTGACCAGGGCCACAACGATCATGTGTTGTGTTGGGAGTACTCAGGGACTGGAGTTAGGAAACACAGTACTACACACACTCACATAGGCATTACTGTATGTAGCCAAGCAAATGCTCAACTATGTGCTATCTAGTGTTTGTATGTTGGAAAGTCACTGGGCTGACTCCTTATACTGTTTACCCAGCAACATTATCAGTGATGACCATCATACGTGTAATGGATTGGCACTGCAGTGAATGTGTAGACTTAACTAGACTTTGCATCCTATGTGCACTAAGTTATCAGAGTAGAACCAATTAGATTCAAGACCAATAGTGGTGACCAGGTGTAGGCCTATAACAAACTCAGCTATAAATTGTGCATAGAAACAGAACTCTGGTTTTTAGTTCTTATTACTGTATTGGGTTGAGTGCCAATGTTTACACATCATTTGATTTCCAAGGGTACTACTCTTGACCTCACTGGGTCACAACCACATTATAATTAAGCAATAAGGGCCGAGGGAGTGTGGTATATTGCCAATACACTACGTCTAAGGGCTGTTCTTAAGCACGACGCAACACAGAGTGCCTGGATAAAGCCCTTAGCCGTGGTACATTGGTCATTACCACAAACCCCTGAGATGCCTTGTTGGTATTATAAACTGGTTACCAACGTAATTAGAACAGTAATAGTACTTTGTCATACCCATGGTATACATTCTGATATACCACAGCTTTCATCCAATCAGCATTCAGGGCTCTAACTACCCGGTTTGTAATTCCTGACCAATCAGCTACATGGATAATTAGAAGGAGCTAGCATGTGACCAATCACACTCCTTCTAAATGCTTTTGAACAATGACGGGATTCAATTAATATGGCATGGGCGATCGGGTAAGCGTGTTTTGCAAAGGGTGAAAGTTCATTGCATTCATTTTGGAATCGTGCAGGCATGAGCCAGGAGCCTTAAAACAAAAGTCACATAATTAAAGGGATACTTCCTTTGGCAATAATGCCCTTTGTGTACTTCCCTAGAGTCAGATGAACTTGTGGATATGTCTCTGTGTCCAGTATGAAGGATGTTGGACTAGGAGTGTTGGACTAGTAACCGGAAGGTTGCAAGTTCAAACCCCCGAGCTGACAAGGTACAAATCTGTCATTCTGCCCCTGAACAGGCAGTTAACCCACTGTTCCTAGGCCGTCATTGAAAATAAGAATTTGTTCTTAACTGACTTGCCTAGTTAAATAAAGGTAAAATAAATAAATAAAGGTTGGAGGTTGTTTTGTGATCCAATACTAACTAGCATTAGTCTAGCAGAACAAGGCAGTTAACCCACTGTTCCTAGGCCGTCATTGAAAATAAGAATTTGTTCTTAACTGACTTGCCTAGTTAAATAAAGGTCAAATATATATATATTTTAAAGATACCCATAGACCTCCAGTCATTGCGCAATAGCTAGTTAGCAACTTCCTTCAAAATGCATGCAAAGACAATAAAATTGTATCCACAAGTTCATCTAAATCTGGAGAAGTAGGTAAAGGCCCTCTTTGCCAAAATCTCAAAGTATCCCTTTGGAGTAATGAGCAGGATTCTGTGTTATCACATGCGAAAGTGATTGATTTGAATAAAAACACTATCTGCCTTCCCAATGAAAACTAATTTGAAAATTCAAACATATATTTTCTGGGATAGTGATGTTGTATGTTTTTGGACAATGCACCATGCTGACAACATGACCGAGCAGTGCAAAATACTGTTCAATTTGAGAAGGGGACTCCTCCTTCACAGTTTTTGCCCATTCACGTAACGGGCCATAAACCGGTGCCCCGGGGCTCAGCATAATCCAATTCGTCCAATGATAGCCATTGTTCCTTCTAATAAAGGAAACGAGTCAAAACTGACCCTTCAAAACACAATTGATAAACAGATGCGATTTTATTTATTCTCTAACTGTGAATGGTTAATATCGATGTTTTCAATGTAATAAAGGACAATTATTTTTGCATTCACACTTTGGACAACTGATCTCTTTCTTGGACACAGTCCTTGAATGTGTATCACACAACTATGAGTTCTAAATTGAGCAGCTGCTGAAAAATGAGCTCCTGTATATATTGAGATTTAAATGGTTTTTTAGAGTGAAGTACATCGAAAAAATCAAGAGAGAACTGCAAGACTCAATAGAAGACAAAACAAGGAACAAACCAAAAAAGACAGGCTTTTGAAAAATTAACTATTTTTCATAAAATTGTACAGTTATCTTAGCTAGCTGAATTGCTAGCAGAATTGTTTACTTGTTGCTAAGCAGTTGCTAGGGACTCTCCTGGAAGAAGCTAGCTAGCTTACAAAGAATAACAACAAAAAATATCTAGTTAACAGAAGAAAGGAAGACAAAATAAGGACAAAAGAAGGACAGAAGAAAAAGGAAAAGAAAGAGGACAACAAAGTGAAACAGTCAGCACTTCTATTGCAACTTCGTATTTCGTCGTCCTAACGTAGTCTACACTGCTATCTGCCCAGCAGCTAGCCAGCTAGCAAACGTCCACCGTCTACCGAATAGCAGCACTGTAGAAACTATTACACTCAACTGAACGACTTGATTAGTGTGTAGCCATTTAGCAGACGCTTTTATAGCTACATAGTGTCTTTGGTCCCTGTGGCGTTACAAGCGCCATGCTCTACCAAGATAATTGTGTAGTTTAGAGCGTGTAGTCTTAGAGTGATTATCTTAATTTACCGAGGTTAGCTAGCCAGCTATTTGTCGTCCTTAACGTAGGAGACACTGCTAGCTAGCCAACAGCTAGCCAACGTCTACTGAATAGAACTTCCGTACTCAACAACCCGGTCGCATTCCGCTTCGCTCCACAGGTAGTATCACATTTTCATTTCATTTCATTACAGCACAACGGTTTGATTTGTTTGATCATAGCTAGCTACATAGCTAGCTACATAGCCGTCTGTGTATCAAAGATAATTGTGTAGTCTAGAGCGATTTTCTAGGTTAGCTAGCCAGCTATTGTCGTTCTTTTAACGCAACGTAACGTAATCAACACTGCTAGCTAGCCAGCTAGCCCCCGAATAGCAGCACTGTAGAAACTATTACACTAAACGGAACGACTTGATTAGTGTAGTGTCAACAACGCAGCCACTGCCAGCTAGCCTACAAAGTCAACAACGCAGCCACTGCCAGCTAGCCTACTTCAGCAGTACTGTATCATTTTAATCATTTTAGTCAATAAGATTCTTGCTACGTAAGCTTAACTTTCTGAACATTCGAGACGTGTAGTCCACTTGTCATTCCAATCTCCTTGCATTAGCGTAGCCTCTTCTGTAGCCTGTCAACTATGTGTCTGTCTATCCCTGTTATCTCCTCTCTGCACAGACCATACAAACGCTCCACACCGCGTGGCCGCGGCCACCCTAATCTGGTGGTCCCAGCGCGCACGACCCACGTGGAGTTCCAGGTCTCCGGTAGCCTCTGGAACTGCCGATCTGCGGCCAACAAGGCAGAGTTCATCTCAGCCTATGCCTCCCTCCAGTCCCTCGACTTCTTGGCACTGACGGAAACATGGATCACCACAGATAACACTGCTACTCCTACTGCTCTCTCTTCGTCCGCCCACGTGTTCTCGCACACCCCGAGAGCTTCTGGTCAGCGGGGTGGTGGCACCGGGATCCTCATCTCTCCCAAGTGGTCATTCTCTCTTTCTCCCCTTACCCATCTGTCTATCGCCTCCTTTGAATTTCATGCTGTCACAGTTACCAGCCCTTTCAAGCTTAACATCCTTATCATTTATCGCCCTCCAGGTCCCCTCGGAGAGTTCATCAATGAGCTTGATGTCTTGATAAGCTCCTTTCCTGAGGACGGCTCACCTCTCACAGTTCTGGGCGACTTTAACCTCCCCACGTCTACCTTTGACTCATTCCTCTCTGCCTCCTTCTTTCCACTCCTTTCCTCTTTTGACCTCACCCTCTCACCTTCCCCCTACTCACAAGGCAGGCAATACGCTCGACCTCATCTTTACTAGATGCTGTTCTTCCACTAACCTCATTGCAACTCCTCCAAGTCTCCGACCACTACCTTGTATCCTTTTCCCCTCTCGCTCTCATCCAACACTTCCCACACTGCCCCTACTCGGATGGTATCGCGCCGTCCCAACCTTCGCTCTCTCCCCCGCTACTCTCTCCTCTTCCATCCTATCATCTCTTCCCTCTGCTCAAACCTTCTCCAACCTATCTCCTGATTCTGCCTCCTCAACCCTCCTCTCCTCCCTTTCTGCATCCTTTGACTCTCTATGTCCCCTATCTTCCAGGCCGGCTCGGTCCTCCCCTCCCGCTCCGTGGCTCGACGACTCATTGCGAGCTCACAGAACAGGGCTCCGGGCAGCCGAGCGGAAATGGAGGAAAACTCGCCTCCCTGCGGACCTGGCATCCTTTCGCTCCCTCCTCTCTACATTTTCCTCCTCTGTCTCTGCTGCTAAAGCCACTTTCTACCACTCTAAATTCCAAGCATCTGCCTCTAACCCTAGGAAGCTCTTTGCCACCTTCTCCTCCCTCCTGAATCCTCCTCCCCTCCCCCTCCTCCCTCTCTGCAGATGACTTCGTCAACCATTTTGAAAAGAAGGTCGACGACATCCGATCCTCGTTTGCTAAGTCAAACGACACCGCTGGTTCTGCTCACACTGCCCTACCCTGTGCTCTGACCTCTTTCTCCCCTCTCTCTCCAGATGAAATCTTGCGTCTTGTGACGGCCGGCCGCCCAACAACCTGCCCGCTCGACCCTATCCCCTCCTCTCTTCTCCAGACCATTTCCGGAGACCTTCTCCCTTACCTCACCTCGCTCATCAACTCATCCCTGACCGCTGGCTACGTCCCTTCCGTCTTCAAGAGAGCGAGAGTTGCACCCCTTCTGAAAAACCTACACTCGATCCCTCCGATGTCAACAACTACAGACCAGTATCCCTTCTTTCTTTTCTCTCCAAAACTCTTGAACGTGCCGTCCTTGGCCAGCTCTCCCGCTATCTCTCTCAGAATGACCTTCTTGATCCAAATCAGTCAGGTTTCAAGACTAGTCATTCAACTGAGACTGCTCTTCTCTGTATCACGGAGGCGCTCCGCACTGCTAAAGCTAACTCTCTCTCCTCTGCTCTCATCCTTCTAGACCTATCGGCTGCCTTCGATACTGTGAACCATCAGATCCTCCTCTCCACCCTCTCCGAGTTGGGCATCTCCGGCGCGGCCCACGCTTGGATTGCGTCCTACCTGACAGGTCGCTCCTACCAGGTGGCGTGGCGAGAATCTGTCTCCTCACCACGCGCTCTCACCACTGGTGTCTCCCAGGGCTCTGTTCTAGGCCCTCTCCTATTCTCGCTATACACCAAGTCACTTGGCTCTGTCATAACCTCACATGGTCTCTCCTATCATTGCTATGCAGACGACACACAATTAATCTTCTCCTTTCCCCTTCTGATGACCAGGTGGCGAATCGCATCTCTGCATGTCTGGCAGACATATCAGTGTGGATGACGGATCACCACCTCAAGCTGAACCTCGGCAAGACGGAGCTGCTCTTCCTCCCGGGAAGGACTGCCCGTTCCATGATCTCGCCATCACGGTTGACAACTCCATTGTGTCCTCCTCCCAGAGCGCTAAGAACCTTGGCGTGATCCTGGACAACACCCTGTCGTTCTCAACTAACATCAAGGCGGTGGCCCGTTCCTGTAGGTTCATGCTCTACAACATCCGCAGAGTACGACCCTGCCTCACACAGGAAGCGGCGCAGGTCCTAATCCAGGCACTTGTCATCTCCCGTCTGGATTACTGCAACTCGCTGTTGGCTGGGCTCCCTGCCTGTGCCATTAAACCCCTACAACTCATCCAGAACGCCGCAGCCCGTCTGGTGTTCAACCTTCCCAAGTTCTCTCACGTCACCCCGCTCCTCCGCTCTCTCCACTGGCTTCCAGTTGAAGCTCGCATCCGCTACAAGACCATGGTGCTTGCCTACGGAGCTGTGAGGAGAACGGCACCTCAGTACCTCCAGGCTCTGATCAGGCCCTACACCCAAACAAGGGCACTGCGTTCATCCACCTCTGGCCTGCTCGCCTCCCTACCACTGAGGAAGTACAGTTCCCGCTCAGCCCAGTCAAAACTGTTCGCTGCTCTGGCTCCCCAATGGTGGAACACACTCCCTCACGACGCCAGGACAGCGGAGTCAATCACCACCTTCCGGAGACACCTGAAACCCCACCTCTTTAAGGAATACCTAGGATAGGATAAAGTAATCCTTCTCACCCCCCCCCCCCTTAAAAGATTTAGATGCACTATTGTAAAGTGGCTGTTCCACTGGATGTCATAAGGTGAATGCACCAATTTGTAAGTCGCTCTGGATAAGAGCGTCTGCTAAATGACTTAAATGTAAATGTAAACTATATATATCATCACTTGTGAATAATAGTCAATAAGAAAAACAATAGTCACATGATACACCTCAAGTTTTACCTCAAGTTTCCCAAACAGTAACTCATTGTTTGTTATTAACCTTCATACTACACATGACAAAGGCCCATGAGGCCATGGCTTCCCTACATGGGGAACACGGTGTCATTTCGGCTACACAAGACTCATGCTCAGCCCACCCCTTAAACTCAACCCAGCTTTTGTGACACAGGCTCCTGTTTCAGAGTGACCTCCACAAAACCAGCACAAGGACAGAAACACAATGGAGTGGGGACACACACTTCTGCATGACCGCACACACATTCACACATGCGCACAACACAGAGGAGAAAGGATGTTAATATGAACTGTTTCCTGTCCTGTGGTCAGCTGTGGTGCCGTCAAATCATGAAGAGACAGCGATAAGTGCCCGATAGAAAATAGTTCCAATATCACCAGGGCAGGCTTAGACTATTTCCAATATCTTGTGTTACAAATCTTTTTCCAAAGTGCTACCTTATAGTAGTAGTCTTCAGTTCCGCATTGGATCTTCAGTTTTATCTTCAGTTGCATTATTAAAAAAAACACAGAAGTTAGAAGTGGAAAAACATTGGCAGGCCTGTCTCTCTGGGGATTGGGAGAACCTACACTGATGGGCTGCAGCTGCCGCCACCTCAGTAGTCCACAGTGATATATATTAGAGACCAGGGTAAAAATAGCAGACCGAGCTTGCCCCCATCAGCAGCTATTCTTTTAGAGTTTACACAACAAGATGATGTTCATTTGAGGAAATGTTTGTTTATTCTATTTTACCGAGCCATTACGTTACGTCCTTGGATTTTATTATTATGTATCCTGTACATACAACTAATCCAACTTGAACGGATAGCTAGTTATCTATAGCAGTACTGAGAATCTCTGGAATGTTATGTTGCTTGAGGTGGTATTTAGACTTGCTATGTACTTCCCAGGACTAATGGATGAAACAAGTGTAGACATGATACATTGGGCTACATAACACCAAAAGTAATATAGTTAAGAAATGTCAAAATTACTGACTGAATGAATAATTCATACCATGATATCAATATTTGTACAGACATTTCTGAATTTCACACATTTTGGGAGAATATTCCATGCTCAGCAACACCCCCCTGTTTTTTCAAACTGCAGTAGCAGCCGAGTACATCTGAGTCATTACTATTTGAAAGCACACAATGGTTACCAGGTTATACAGAGGTCACCAAGGGGTTACAGAGAAATGGGAATCCATATTCCATGACCACCCCCCCAACCTCAGCAGACCTGAGCTCCAGGTACGCAAACACAACCCACATTTCATTTCCTGGAAACATTGCTTCTATTGTGTCTGCTGCTTTCAGAGAACGGAAATGTGAAAACCCCATTATTAAGAGCAACCAAATGGATTATAATGACATGGTTACTGAGTCACAATTCCGTCCAATTAACACTGGGAGGCCGTCGATGTGATGCCTCGGGTTCATTGTGCCGCATGCGAGATACATTAGATTCCCCAGAGGCTTAGGCAGTTCTGCTCACCTCCTAGCCCTGCACCCATTTTACAAGACAGAATGACGCGGGCAACTTTGTTTTTCTGATAGGATGCATTTTTTATAAATGGGGTGATCCTCTATCAAGAGAGTCATCAGATTAGAGCATGACTAGGGAGAATAATTGTTTAAGGAATAGAGTGCCATTCTGACAAACGCTGTACATAGTATATAGCTCCCTCTAGTGTTCATATAGAGATCGGAAACAAATCCTGCACCTGTTTCTATTTGAGGGTAGAGCCCCACATAATACCCACAACCTAGCGGTCAAACAAGGAAATTATGTCATTTTTTGTACCATTCATTTTTCCCTTAGGGAATTTTAGAAACATGTAAAATAAGGGCTGTATATTATAAACTGGGTGGTTCAAGCCCTGAATGCTGATTGGCTGACATCCATAGTATATTTAAGCAATAAGGCACGAGGGGGTGTGGTGTAAGGCCAATATACCACAGCTAAGGACTGTTCTTATGCACGACACATTTTGGAGTGCCTGGATACAGCCCCTAGCCACGGTATATCAGCCATATACCATAAATCACAGAGGTGCCTTATTGCTATTATAAACTGGTTACCAGCGTAATTAGACATGTAAAAACAAATTTGTCATACCAGTGGTGTAGTCTGATACACCACAGCTGTCAGTCAATCAGCATTCAGGGCTCGAACCACCCAGTTTATAACAGACCGTATACAACAGGTAAGAAAACATTTACTGCTCCAATTGCGCTGGTAACCCATTTATAATAACAATAAGGCACCTTGGGACCACGGCTAAGGGTTATCCTTATGTGGTATATTGGCCTTATACCACACCCCCTCGTGCCTTATTGCTTAAGTACCCCAATACCCAAATTATTTTAATTAGTGGAAAACTTCAAGAATTAAAACCGGACATGTTTCAGAGGAATCAATTTATTTAAATAATTATATCATTTCCACATAACTAATGGACATGATTCAATAAAACCAGACCATGTTTCTACAGTACATATATTCTCCTAAACCTCAGTGCAGAGGGGGAACAAACATGGATTCCTCCCTTCCGGTCTCTCTTTCTCTTAAATATACATGGAAGGAACAGCCCTGGGCCTGGAGAGGAGCAGCTGCTTTAGGAACATAAATATAGAAAACAGAGCTGTGTGCTGCAGCCAGGGTAGTGAGGTGTGAGTTGAGAGGGGGGTCCCGGAGATGTTGTGAAGGGATTGGAGTGTAGGTGGGCTTTTTTTTTTACTCAGTGAGCCCCAGCTTCTTCTTGAGGGACTCTGGCATCTCGGGGGGAGGGGGACGGGGCAGGCGGAAGTAGACCTTCACGGAGTCGTAGATGAACCACTGCAGGGCCGTCAGGGTACCGATCATGATGATACGGGCAACCAGGCCCTTCCACACACCTTAGAGGGGGAGAGAATGGGAGAAGGGATGTTTAGGGGAGGTGTTTGTTGGAAGTTTATAAATAAATTACATCTGCTTTATTGTTTCTTTGAGCGGGCCAAACACCCAATGTTGGACAGTTCTATATGCAAGAGAGAAAAAAATAAAACATAATTCAGTTGACTATGCAGCAACAGCACAGGAGCGCCCTCCAGAGGTGGATCTAAGGAGCGTGTTGTTGGAATTGGGACATTAAATAAATCACACCCATCTACCCCCCTCACCCAGTAATCAGAGAGGATTTGATTGGATAAAGTAACCTGAGGTACCAAATCAGTTTCACAAATCACATCCGTGATAACTTTTAGGAAGGATGCATTTCCTAAGTAAGACAAGCCCTACGGTTGTCCACTCACCTTTAGGTCCGAGCTTCTTGAGCACTTGGGCAGCAGTGCTGCCACTCTCCTTGTTCAGTACAGACACCACTGAGTCCGCTGGGTGGGACACGATGGCACAGAACACACCAGCTGCAGGGGACAAACAAATGCTCAGCACACAATCCAAAATAGGCCTACAATACCATCAAACAGAAGCCTGGGTCATCTTTGCTAGTCCCCAAATGGAAGAAAACTGATTGAAACAGGGAGGGACAACTACCTGTACATGCACAATAAGAAATGCTTATTTCAATTTTCCTTCGCAAAACATTTTGCTATGGTGTGCACTAATGAATACCATCCCAGTTTCTCTGGGTAGTTCCAGCAATTGGGCACAGATCTAGGATCATATTACGCTTCCCACAATCCTAACCTTAGTTATTACAAGGACAACACAAACCAGACTCTAGGTGAGCTACTAGACCTAGGGCCAACTTCATCCTATTTCCTGTGGTACTACTCACCGATGTAGCCGGCAGTGAAGGTGACGATCAGCTGTTCGCCCTTTGTGCACTCAGCGCGGGGTTTGGGCACCACATGTTTGTAGAGCAGCTCCACGGTCCTCTCAAAGCAGGCAAACTTCATCATGGTGTAGGGGATCTGCCTCATCCACAGGGGAACCACACCCTTGTAGAACCTGAGAGAAAGGAAGGGGGTAGGGAGAGAAAGACAGAAGGAAGAATGTCAGTTCCAAGCAGGCAGATCAGAGTTCTCGTTCCCTCTGATCAGAAACCATAGGTGAAAGCATATGGTGGTCACTAACAAGGCACTGACTTTCACCAGACAAGAGTGTAAAAGAAGATGAACAAACTGTTAGACTATCCCAGCGCAAACCTGGAAAATAACATTAGGGTCTATGGGATTGTCCATCCCCCAGCATAGCTGCACTGGTAGGGGCCCACCAGGGAAACTGAGGGTTGCCAGTGCAGCAGAGGTGCTGGGAGGCAGGTAGACTGCTCTCACACACCAATGACTCAAGCACCTCCAACTGTACAGCCAAAAAGCCATTGAGGGCCTCCAAGCTGGAGCTGCAGCACTTAGAGACAACAGCACCAGCAAAGGACTGCCCTCCAGAGGTGGATCTAAGGAGCGTGTTTGGTAACCTCAAATCAGCTACGCAGAGCAAGAATAACTTCTCTAGGCTTATGTTCCATACCAGCCAAGAAACACCCAATTAATGTAATCAAGGCTACAAGTTGTATCAGATTTGTTTCACCTAGTGTAGGAACAAAAGCATACACGTCGTAACTGTCCATGAGCAGGGTTGAATACTTTCCCGGGTTATACAGTCTCCAAAACAAAAACTAATAGACCACCACAAACACAATCTACTCACGCCCATACTCCCTCCTCTGCGAACATCTTGGGAGCACACTGTCTGAGGTTGTTGGCGTAGCCGGGGCAGGTCTGGATACGCACTTTACACGCCTCCATGGGGGCCAGGGCAATATCAGCGAAGAACTCTGCACTGGCAGACGCAGCCAGGTACAGGGATGTCCTCCACAGGTAGGTGTTCTCCTGTTAGATGAGAGGGGGCGAAGTCAGTTGTGGTCCTGTGTGGGCTAGCAACACCAAAGTCACGCAGGGATTAGTCAATGTAAGCACTCATTGTACTGTACTTGGATAAAAGCGCCTGCTAACTAGCATGTCATTTATGATTGTTGGTTGGTGAACGAGTCCCTTTAAAACACTGTAAACCAGGGAATCCAACCGTGTTAGTTTCTACCCACATTGGTTACTACCCCTGACTGACCTCGCCAAGCATGTCGCTGTAGAAAATCTTGAACATCTCATAGAAGCCAAACTTGCAGAGACCCTGCATGGAGTAGCCGATGAATGTAGGGGCCCAGCCCTTAGCCAGCCCTCGGGCTCCATCCTCCTTCAGTGTGAGGGAGAAGCCTTTGCCAATGCTCTTGTACTTGTCAGGGTCCACCTAAGGAAGAAAAAACTATTGATTAGCAGAGAGTCAAAGGAACAATGTGGGTAGACTAGATAAGAGACCTATGGGCTGAAATCTAGGTCATTTTATCTAAGGTTTCAAGGCCATGTGTTTTTTTTTTAACTAGCTAGGTTACAGGTTGTGAACTAGGGGGTTATCCAGATTAACATGACTAGTTATAGCTAGTGATTTATCTAATGTCTGCTAATCTACAGGAATCTTCCACCCAATCACAAATCTAGTTTTCCCACCAAATGTTTTCTTCATCTATTCAAGTGCATAGGAATTAAGGGTACATTTGGGATTGGGCACCTTTCCTTTAAGGAGCTATGGAGGCCTTCACACAGCAGACAGCTACAGGGGGTACCACAAACCTGGATGCGGCACTTGACAAGGTCGAGGGGTACAACAGCTGTGTGTGTGAGGCCGCAGCTCAGGATACCCCCAAAGCCACACAGGGCATAATACTTTGTCGAGCCAAACTCACAGCTCACATCTGCAGAGTCTGCAGCAGAAAAACAACAATACATGCCCAACATGCAGTCACGACACATGCAACACAGGACAATAATCACCAACAAACATGCCACCGTTACATTATAACACACCAGGGAATGAGCCAGTTAAAATTTCAAACACTTGTGAATCAGGGTTCAGGTAAATTCATTTTCAATTCAGGAAGTTAACTGACATTCCAATTTACCCCAATGCTTCTCTGATGCATTTATTTTAAATTTAAGAATCAGTTTAGTGTACTTCCTGAATTGAAACTGACCTCTGCTTGTGATTTTAAATTGATTATTATATACCCAGGATTTATTTCACTCATTTGATGAAGTAATCATAAAACAGGGTTAAAAATTTTTTTTTTTTAAAGTGTGATTTCTAACTTGAGAATGTCTAAAAGGTTTTACAAAAAAATCTAATATTGTTGAAGCATGAGCTGCATAATTAGCTAAAATACATATAGCTTGCATAAATACATGCATCATTTATACTTTAGTCAATTTAAAGATAGGAATAATTCCATTGAGGTGTAAATTACATGGGCCTTTGGACTAACTTAATAAAGCCATAGGCTAAATTCTAGCCATGCACAGCTGTACTTTGATCATGTTATAAATAGCAGGGTGAAATCTCTCAAAACATTTTCCCATTGTCACTCCTGACCTTTCAGTGACCTACAAGTCCTTCAGCTTTGGATTGAGAAGGGGAATGGTAGCAGGCAGTGAGGTTCAGGAACACTGGTGATTGTGAATCACACACTTACCATGCGATGTGGGTCATTCGAAAACAATTTTTAAAAATCAGGTGATCAGGTGGGATAAAACATGAGGTTGAACAATGACAATGATTCCACTGCACAAAACCGGGCTGCTTGATACATCCATTCTCCCATGCAAATTAATGCATTTCAGACAACAAAAACATGTTAGCGTGTTGGGTTTTAAGTGGCACCAGGCCACAAGGTTAGACAGACCTGCATTCTGCATTTGACCAGATCGAGGGGCACTAGGGCAGCATGTGTGGTGCCACAGCTGATGATGCCACCAAACCCACAGAGGAGTAAATACTTCCGTGAGCCGAACTCACAGCTGTCTCCCTCTGAAGAAAGAGTCAGGCAATACTTTCAAAATGGGGACTTGATGTTGTTCATTAGAAAAGTGGTAATAAGTAAAAGCAAACTGCATCTTCACTAGGCTAAAGGGCAAATACAAGTAGAGCTTAATTGTGTGTCCTGTCCTATGTAGTCTGCATAGGCCAATGTCAAAGGTGCAAAAAGCCATGCACATGTGGAACATTTACTGCCTGTGAGGGCAGACTCTTGTGCAACAGGCAATGTACTAGTAGAGCAGACTAGCTGTATAACTAATCAACCAACCAGCACAGTGTTAAGGCTATAAAAAGAGGACACTGGCCAGCAAGCTCTAAAACTAACCAAAAGCCTGACCCAAATATGTCACCTTTAGAACTAGGTTGGCTAAACCGTAAAAACATTCCATAGAAATGTTTCAAGCGACAATGAAAAAAAGCAATAATATTGCAATGGTCCGAATATAACTGAGGGGTGGTTGAAGGCCATGCTTTACGTTACAAAAAGGATAGCATTTCAAGTGATCCTAAATCTAGACAAAAATCGTCAAACTTATCCGAATTGAGAACCAATTAAATGCCCCCGTCTAGGGGTCAGACGCATATCATTAGCCGGCTGGTGTGCTGGAAAGCAATACACAGACATTCGCCTAACTACTACTTTGCCCTTTTGAGTTAGGGGCCTCTCACCTTAGTTTTAAACAGCGATTGAGGGAAGACATGAATTCAGTTCAGATACCTGTGGCATATTTCAAAGTTTACATTTGCCCTTCCATGCCCTCCATAGACAAGGCCTAGCCTGTCTTTGACATTCCACATTTAATGACAGTGGATAGATAGCGTTAACAGTTTGACCAGCACACAAGTCGTATCTAATAAATAACACATGTTGATATCTATTAAATATCACATTAATAAAATTGGTATCTCGTCTCATCATCATCGATTCAGTTGGCTGCGTACTTGCTCGCTAGCTAGCTACATGCTAACTGTACTTGTTAGCTAGTTAGCATGCAGAACATTGGTTTTACCAGCGATTGCTGCGGCAGCGAGGTTGCGGCTCTGTTTGGGCTCCTCGGTTTCTTGGAGGGAGAAGAGCGGGGCGTTGAAGGGATTAGCCCGGGACAACTGTGTCAGTGTGGTCGGATACATGATGGCCAAAACCGGGCTGTAGAATGAAAGCGAATGTTAGCAAGCTAGCTCACTACAGTACCTTGCTATAGAAACACGATCAGCAGTAACACAGCTCAGCTGACACAGAGCAGGATAGGAAGGGGGTCGGAATGTCACGTGAATATGTAGCTATAGTTTGACATCCAGATAACAGGGAATGGAAATGCAAACCGTATTCCATCATGTTATTGTTGGTGTTAACTAACGAGCTATTTCGGCTTCTGGCTAGTTAGCTAAATTACGTTAACTAGCTAACTTATTTAGCAAGCTCACTAATACTAGCTAGTGAGCAAATGATTAGCTAGCTTTCCCAAGGTGGAACAGTTGCACAAGACAAGCTAGCAACATAAAACATTCTAAACGTCCTAAACACAGCATTATAGTAAAGACAAGCCTTAACATTCCCTTCTACTGTAACATTTTAAATTCGAATTTTGTTAAGATATTTCATAGTACTCCACTCACTCTCTCGGTGTCTTAAAATGGCGCCTCCACTCCTACTGCAACCGGCGGCTCACAGAGGCCGAACGTCCTCGCAATAAATTAATTTGTCCTTCCCTGACGTCACGGAGAAAAGTGGGAGAGAACTTCTGTGTTCTGTCCTATCGGGGACGATATATGGAATGACAGTGCGATCAATCAAAATGCGGGGTCCAATCACGAAACAGGACGTTCCTTGGCCTTCAGCGCTATTGTAGAAGTACAACGCTAGAATGCTCTTTAAATTTGGTTTTAGAAGTGACAGTGCCACCAACCACATGGAAGACTAAACAGTTGATACATTATGGAGTGCTGTGTGCCAGATAAAGACAGGGAGTGAGGGGGAAAGAGGGAGGCAGTGTAAACATATGTTTCCCAGGCCAATAAAGTCATTTGAATTGAATTGAGAGGGGGGAGAGACAAAGAGAGAGAGAGAGTGATACAGAGAGAGAGAGAGAGAGGTGAGAGTAAGAAGATTACTATGCCTTGGCAGTCAGTCTATTCTTTGCCATGGTATTAATCTAGGCCTGTGGAGCAGGGCAGTCTTCCATCCCTGCAGGTCAACAGTGTCATGGCAGTCTTGACTTTTGCCGCATTTACGTTCTTGTCGGAACTAGGAAAATGGTTATTGTTATACACATACCACGTTCAACCAGTTAGCAAGTCAGAAATATCAGAATGCCCTAGTTCTGAGTAGCATGTGAAGCTCTGAATGATTGGACCAGTTGAATAAATATCAAATCAGAGGGCCACAGAGAATGAGAACCACAGAGAATGCCTTCATGCCTCTACCACAACCTATATTTAACAATTATTTGGCAATGGTCAGTCAGTAGGCAGCTCAACCCTGCTTCTGGCTGACTGTGTGTAGGTGTCTGTGTGAAGTTAAAATTAGCATCAGGGTCCTATATGAGTGCAATAGGTGAAACTATTCCTGATTTCCACTCTGGGCTAAGTAGAGTGTATTCAGTGGGGCCTGTATTTTATCATTGACACCATTACAACAAAAAAATTACCATCAGAATGCATTATAACTGCAGTACACTGACGTATAACTGCAGTTAGAGTGCAGTATAACTGCAGTACAGTATATTGCAAATAACACTATGTTCAAAATAACACTGTTTTTTTACTGCAGTAATTTTGCAGTGTAAGTGCAGTATAACTGCAGTTCAATAGCAGTACACTGCTGTTATTCTGCAATTACTGCGTCCAAAATACCAGTCGACTGCAGTCACTGCACTTTCACAACGGCAATATTTTTTTGTAAGGGCAGGCTCAGCTCCCCCTCTGCAGCTAGAAAGTATTGTTGTAAGAAAAATACTGTAGCTATTTTGAAAAGGCTGCTCTAAGGAGTGCCTCAAGGCTCCATCCTCGAACCTCTGCTTTTCATTATTTCCATGCTTCCCCTGAGCCCGATCATCTGCCACTATGGTCTCAACATCCACTGCTATGCGGATAACTCCACACCAAACCCGCCTCATCTCTCTACCCCGTCTCTGATCAAATATCAAGGATATGAAAACTGGATGACATCCAATCTACTCAAACTCAACAGTAATAAAACAGGTCATGCTGCTGGCTCCCAAGGCTCTCCTCAAGAAAGTGGGAGACCTCGTAATGTCCATCAATGGCTGTTCCATCTGCCCATCATCTGTGGTCTGGTCCCACTCTCTCCTTTGAGCCCCACATAAAATATATCACCAAATCCGCCTTCTTCCACCATCACTTGGTACATCACGTCTGGACTAGAGGTCTTCTCGGGTCCAAAACCGAGGAACCGTACGGGCCCGATCATTTTTTAAAGGGGGTGCCCGAACCTGAATGAACCCGTGGACAAATAGACCTTAATATGTTGGCTAGGCCTTCTATAAGTCAATAAATTCACCTTATTGGTGTAAAAATAAATATCTTACAGGCTATGCAGAGCTGTGGTTACATACAGTGTATTCAGAAAGTATTCAGACCCTTTGACTTTTCCCACAGCCTTATTGTAAAATTGATTCAAATGTTTTTTCCCCTCATCAATCTACACACAGTACCCCATAATGACAAAGCAAAACACAGGTTTTTAGAAATTTATGCAAATGTATTAAAAAAATAAAAATGTAAATATCACATTTACATAAGTATTCTACTCAAACCTCTGTTGAAGCACCTTTGGCAGCGATTGCAGCCTCAAGTTTTCTTGGGTACACCTGTATTTGGGGAGTTTTTCCCATTAGTCTCTGCAGATCCTCTCAAGCTCTGTCAGGTTGAATGGAGAGCATTGCTACACAGCTATTTTCAGGTCTCTCCAGAGATGTTCAATCGGGTTCAAGTCCGAGCTATGGCTGGGCCACTCAAGGACATTCAGAGACTTGTCCCAAAGCCACTTCTACATTGTCTCGGCTGTGTGCTTAGGGTCCTTGTCCTGTTGGAAGGTGAACCTTCGCCCCAGTCTGAGGCCCTGATTGCCCTGGAGCAGGTTTTCATCAAGGATCTCTCTGTACTTTGCTCCGTTCATCCTTCCTCGATCCTGACTAGTCTCCCAGTCCGTGCTGCTGAAAAACATCCCCACAATATGATGCTGCCACCACCATGCTTCATCTTACGGATGGTGTAACGTTTCCTCCAGGCGCATTAAGGCCAATCTTGTTTCATCAGACCAGAGAATCTTGTTTCTCGTGGTCTGAGAGTCCATTGGCAATCTCAAGCGGGCTGTCATGTGCCTTTTCCTGAGGAGTGGCTTCCTGGCCACTCTACCATAAAGGCTTGATTGGTGGAGTGCTGCAGAGATGGTTGTCCTTCTGGAAGGTTCTCCCATCTCCACAGAGGAACTCTGGAGCTCTGTCAGAGTCACCTCCCTGACCAAGGCCCTTCTCCCCCGATTGCTCAGTTTTGGCTGGATGGCCATTCTTCCATTTAAGAATCATGGAGGCCACTGTGTTCTTGGGGATGCAGAAATGCTGCAGAAATGTTTTGGTACCGTTCCCGAGAGCTGTGTCTCAACACAATCCTGTCTCGGAGCTCTACAGACAATTCCTTTGACCTCATGGCTTGGTTTTTGCTCCGACATGCACTGTCAACTGTGGGATCTTATATAGATAGGTGTGTGCCTTTTCAAATTATGTCCAATCAATAGCATTTATCCCAGGTGGACTCCAATCAAGTTGTTGAAACATCTCAAGGATGATCAATGGAAACAGGATGCCTCTGAGCTCCATTTCGAGTCTCATAGCAAAGGGTCTGAATACTTTTATAAATAAGTTATTTCAGTTTTTGCTTTGTCATTATGTGTGTAGATTGATGAGGAAAAACATACATTTAATCAATTTTAGAATAAGACTGTAAGGTAACAAAATGTGGAAAAAGTCAAAGGATCTGAATACTTTATGAATGCACCGATGACAAACAAGGACCCGACCTGGACCCAAGGAAAAAGTGAACATTTCAGGTTCGGGTGGACCCGTGAAGACCTTTAGTCTGGACTACTACGGGCTCCAGTATGTCCAGAACTCCGCTGCCAGGGTCCTCTCACACACCAAACCCTCGGAACACACCACCCCTCACTTTGCACTACCATCACTGGCTCCCAGTCAGATGATGCATTACTCCTCACCTACAAGGCCCTCCATAGCCTTGCCTCCTCATACCTTGCCGACCTCCTCCATACACACATGCCTTTCCGCTGCCTCCTCTCCCCTGACACAGGACTACTCACCATCCCTAAAACAAAGATTGGGGGACCAGGTATTCAGTATCACTGCTCCCCAAATTCTGGAACTCTCTCCCCCCCGGCCACCCACGACTCCATCACCACCTTCAAAAGCAGACTAAAATTCCACCTGTTCGGTCTGGCTTTCCCCTCAGTTTAGCCCATGTTTAAAATAAGTAGCTTATATTTATATTTTAATTAGGGTTTCACAGAGAAAGCTATGAGCTAGAGACTTGAAACTTTGTATGTAGGTGTTTTTCTTCGTGCTGAACAAATTTACCTCAAAGACCCGTAAGGTCCGTCAGGGTAGATTTCCCTCCATTTTGAAAACCTTTGAACCACATAACACCAAATAACAAAAGTCCAGTCCAAATAACACCATATTCGGTATGTAGGCCCACTTAAGGGACTGGTTAAAAGATGGCTGTTACTGATAAAATCAGGAAATCAGACTTTGTATCCATTTAAATCCTCTGTAAATCCACTCTACAATGGCCATTCAACTTGAATCTTTTTAAGGTCATCAAAGACATTACCATAATGAACCATGTTACGTTTGGCATTGATATCTTAAAAAAAGGGAAGCTATTAATAATGAACTTTTTTGACTATTTAACACTAATGCTTAAAATAATCATACGAAATCTTCTTCTCATGGACAAAGTCAGATTCACTCCAAATGTGGTCTTTGGACTTTTCACAATAGTCCCTAGAGTTTGAGAAAATAACATTGAAGCATTCAAAGATGTCCACACTATACCAGCAGGATACACTAATATGCTAAAATATGCAAAGGATTCTTGCTCCTATGCTTCTTCTCATGAACCACATGACACCAAACTTGCAATGTAAGCCCGTGGAACGTCTTAACTTAGTTTGAGAAAAGCTAAGGGATTGGTCAAAAGGTGGCTCAGTTATTGACAAATCAGTCCCTAAAATGAGATGAATTGAATTTGGTATTATCTTTAAAAAAAACAACAATGTAAAGCTAATGCTCAAAACCTGCAATCTTTTCCTCATGAACCATGCATGAGATTCACTCCAGATTTTGTATTTAGACTCATATCAGTCTAATGGCTTTGAGAATGATTAGTTGTTGCATTCGTTGTCAGCCACGCTACAGCACTAGATGGCATCATATCACACTAGGGCTAGAACTGAACCGATGGACATTGGGCAATGAAATTTGGTTTGTAAACCTTGTGTATACATCCCTTAAAAAGCTGTGCGAATATTAAAAAGTCACTGCAACCTTAAATGGCTGCAGCAGAGCAATTGGTGGCACTATAGATGTCATTGTCACTAGTGGCGCCACAGGATACTAGTGCCATAACTATTGCTCAAGTGGACATGGTCTAATGCAAATTAATGTACGATTTCAATTATAAAGACACACAATGTGAAATATCGTTATTAGTATAATCACATATTGTTGCCAAGTAGATGGGCCGAACGTGGTGAAAAGTGGAGATTTCTTTTGGAAAATTAGAAAACAGAAGTCCTGCCGCTTGCACAGTCAAAGTATCACATCGGAGAGTGTATTGAAGCACATACCAACAGACTTAAATCATTTAGACAAATATTTACACTAATGCTGAAAATATTTAACTAAACATTTAATTTGAACATAAACCATTAGTCAAATTGACCCCAGGATTGGTATATAAACTCAATACATTAAGTAATGATTACCTGCTGCACTCAAAGATAATCAATCTACAGTGCTAGGCTAAACTTCACTTGCATCCTCCTTGTGGTATGGAGAGAAACTTGGTAACTGATCGCACATGAAGATTGTTTCTACATGACCGAGCACTTGCTCTGTTATCCAACAAATCTTGGTTTTTTTCTGTCATGCTGTGAACTCCGTTCATTGCTGCTCGCGGCTATTATTTGTTTTGTTTTTACTCTTTGCTGTAGTGTCCTTGTTTTTTTAGAACGGTGCTTTGTTTCAAGTAAAATAAAAATCTAAGACAAATTATCCTTACATATTACAGTTTTATTGAGAAGATATTCCATTATTTATTACAATGAATACATTATTAATTTGGCAACACAGACAATTTCAATTTTAAAAAACGGGGCGGGGGCATATAAGAGCTATATGTGTGCATGAGTTTTAAGAATCCCCGTCTCACACGTACGCTGTATAGATGGTTCGATCAAGAAAAAAAAATGATTACAATTTGTTGAAATTTTTTCATAGTAACTGCATTCGATTACAGCGACAGCATTACAAAAGCAAACCGCGTGAAACACAGACACAGGCAAATTCTCTCTCACGCAAATGCAATCATACGACTACACCATAAAAACACATAAAACAAAAAAAAATAGACCACAAAGCAAGTTCACATAATTTGCAAGCCACTGTTTCGGTGTATGTACGTTATCTGGAGATGAGTGGTGCGACTGGCTTTCTCTCAGCCTCGCAGGCTCAGATGGGGAAAGGACAGACAAACAAACAGAAGACGGTATTGTCATTTCAGAATGAGAAGCGGTGGTCATCTTCAAGGTTCAATATGTCATTATTGGACATTGTCGTCTCCAGGAGGCGTTGACAAAGACTAGGCTACCGTACCAGACCATTTAACCAATTATAAATGACAGAAACAGGGGAAGGAAAAAAATACAAGAATGCCAAGGAAGTGAGGGACGATGACATTGAAAATAGTGGCAGCAACATTATGCTGCCTTCACTTGCGGACCTCACTGCCACTGGTCTGCATGGAATCTGAAGACCCTCCAAAGGGGGCCATAGCGTTGGTCTCCATGGTCTGGTAGACGAAGAATATGAAGCCAGCTACAACGCTGAGGAGCAGCAGCTTCAGCCAGACAGGCAGGCCACGGGGTGGTGCTACGGCCTTGCAAGCAGGGGGCCCCACTGACGTTACCAGCCTGGTAGAAGGGGGCAGGGTGGTGACTCTGTGGACGGCGGCGGTGCGGCTCTCCGTGTAGGAAGAGTTAGAGGCAGAGCGCAGGAGGGTCTCATCTGTCCACAGGTCACCAGACTTTAGGGGCCTGCCGGCTGCACCTCGGATGGGCCGTCGACAGGTGGCGCTAGAGGGACAGGAAAGGTAGAACGTTGAGTTTCATGGTAACATTTCACACATGAGTTGCCATCAGGCAAGTATTACGATCAAGCTCTTAACAAATTAGTTACAGGACACCGCTTTACAGGAATGACAAGACTGTGGGTGGCAGTCTGCCAGATATAGCAATGTTTTATTGAAGTAGTTTATGTTGATAGAATAATGTGCGTGTGTCTTACTTGATTCCTGTTGGAGTGTTGGTCTCGTAGGGGAACATCTCCTTCAGGATATCCTTCTCATCCGCCCTGCTGGGTGTCTGCTCACCAGCTGCTATCTTCTCCACCTGCAACACACATTTTAGTACACTTTCTTTAGACGTTGAAGCTGACGGAGCGATTAAGGTGAGGATGAGACATTGTTCCATTTGCATGTTACAAAGTCACTGCCACATTCACATATGGTATTATTTTTTGTAAAAGGCTAGAGGGTGTGTACACCTAAGAACCACTAGGTGGCCCTGTTGCAGTCCTCTTCCCATGTGACCGTACAAGTCTTGAGTCTTTCACTCCCCTCACTTCAGCTGGCATTTAAGCAGCTGTACTAGTAGACAGACAGCTGTGCGCCACACACACACACTACAGTAGCTCCATTCATAATTGTCACCCATTTGTTTACAATCACCCCATCTATGAGGAAAAAAAAACGTGAGACCACTTTCACTCCACCACAACACAATTAAATTAACCTTAAAGTTCCCAATCCCGGGTGCCACCACAACAAACCACTGTGAGAAAAACAGAACTCTATTTGAGAACAACTATTGTGAAAAGACTGTATACCAGAGTAAAGCGATTGGACAGCGTGTCAAACTTGGCAGAGAGAGATGATAGGGATTCCATTTGTTCCTTCAGGACTTGAGATGGAGATGAGGGGGTGTGTGAGACGTGGCTCACAGACCTGACGGCGAAGGAGGCAAAGGGGTCACTTTCAGACAAATGAGGTAGTGAGGAAGGCTTGGTTACTAGGAGCGGGCTGACTTCCTGCGGTACCCCCTTTAATATGGAGAGGGTAAGTAACACGCTGGGTCAGTATCCTATACTCGTAGAGTTGGGCCATCTCTTAGACACGTACATTACAAATCCAGTGAGCAATATTACAGTAGTGGGCATCTTAAGAGGACAATGTGATTAAGAACATATACTATTGCTCTGTCCTACCGGAGCATGGACACTTGGTGCAGGTTACTGAGATGACCACAGATACGGATTAGGAATATCAGTTATAGAAGAAGTTGGTTGATATACATACAGACCCAGGAGAGACTGACGGCAAGAGAGTGAGACCAAAACGAATATCCAGTGATCAGGGCACTGAGGAAATTGTGAAGATTGAAAATCAGACAAAACACCCAATACAGAGTGATGTCCCAAGTACTACAGCAGGTGAGAGATGTCCCACACCTCTAAAAGAGAAGTATTGAGTAGGGAGGTTGGCTCATGACTGGGAGCTTAATCAGTCAGAGTGAGAGGAAGACCGACATCCTCCTCACAGCACAGCTAGAATAGAAGAGAATGGATTTATTTTTTCACAGAGGGAAAAGAACAGCTGTGGCTTTCGAATTAGATAAACAAAACACACAAGACTGATACAAACATTACACAAGCAACACAATCACAAACATTTATTTTTTAAGTGGATGAAAAGGTCTTTGGTCTTGGTGGCAGAGAGAAATCTTCCAGGACGTTCTCCTTACACCAGAGGTCAAACTTGTCCACTGAATTGAAACAGTCGAGATGTTTTGCCTTGTGCTGCACTCACCCGTTTACACAAGGTAGGCATTGTTCCCAAACCCATCCAAACTCAGTTTGAAGTAGATCAAATCATCCAACCATGTTCAGTTAACCAAATCAGGCTGGCATCAAAGGTATTCCCATTGGAACCAAACATTGACATGTAGCTCATCCCGTTTAATACAGAGACTAGCTAGAACTATAGAAGAGCGGTGAGCATACCTTCCAGAGTTCCTCTACGACCAGCCCCCCCCCCCCCACTTCCTCTCTTCCTTTTTGGTTTCCGCCATCTCTTGCCACACCTCATTTGGCTTCCTCTAGGGTGTCAACCCATTCTGAGTGGGTGAAAACACGGTTTAGTGATGATCTTTCACTTCCTTATTTTATAAAAATACATTTTACCAAGACAAATATGATTCTTCATGTTCTGAATCATTCAGTGGGGTCTTTTTTGGATTTCATAAACGGTTGACAGAGTGGTGCCACTTTCTCACAGGAACTTGAGGATTTTGCATGTTGTGGTGGTAGTCTGCAAAGACGTTTCTGAGAGTCGCAAAAAGCTAAATTAGCATGAACCAAGCTAAATTAAATATAAAAGGCATTGAAAATGCTTGTTTTTGTGAGAAATAGTCTGTCATGTCTCAAAATCGATATCCATCTTACCTCTATTGTTTTATGTCCTCTGGATTCAGAAGAAAGATGAGTTCAACGGTGAACCTGTCAGTTTAGCCTCAATTCTCGCAATTCAACCAGCCTAGCTGAAGCAATGCTATTTTCCTGTTTTTCTAAAAACCACTTTCTGTCTCTGGCCTACATTGATTTAGTCATCCTAATACGGTAAAAACGACAACTTTTGAACAGATTATGACAGAGAGATGAGTTTGGACTATTGGTTTTTCTTAGAGGAGCATCTACACAATTAACATAAATCTCCCGATTAGTCAAAAGATGTGTTTTTGATTGGACACCCCACTTCCTCCATCTGCCTGCCCTCCAGAACACCAGGTGTCACAGGATGGCCAAGATAAAACCCAAGCCACGGCCGGTTCTCCCCGCTTCCTTCACCTCCCCAACAAACATTTACCCTGCACACACCCACAATGGACATTTATCATTGGCACAGCGTAAATAAATAAAGGTTTTATTACAGTTCCATTCACTTCTCACTCCCCCCTGCTGCACCACTATGGACATTCGCCAACTGACTCTTCCCCTGCCCCCACCACCCAACAGTCATTTATGATTGCTACAGTTGTAAATGTGTTTATATTATTTTTCATATTTTCTCATTCACCCTCTTAAAAAAAAAAAAAAAGGATTTTAACCCAGAGCGCAGCAGCATTCACATTCAGGGGGAAGGCTTGGTCAGGGACAGACTGGGGGTAAGACACAGTTGAGACTTTAGAGTACTAGACTAAATAGCCAAAGTTCCAGGTGGGTGGGTGGGTGACTCTTCAACATTAAGGTTCGGCAATAAGACAAATATATGCGCAAAATGGCACAGTCCCACATATCTTACTATGACTAAGACACCACAGTGACTACGTGATCATTAGCCATGTACACCCATTGAACAACTTCCAATATCAATCCGTGCCATGATCAACAACAACAGTTCATAGCGACAGTGAGTGACCACAGAGAACCCCACCGCCTGAGCTGGGAACCTCGGTACCGGAGTCAGTCTGGGTGAGGGAGACTCAGCCTTGGCTGTTAGGACATCTTGATGGATAGTCCTAGTGGACTGGGCCCTGCAGTAAGGGAGAGGGCTTAGAGCTCGGCTTGTCTGCCGATATAGGCTTAGGTTCCTTAGGGACTTCTTGGAACATGACAGAGGGGGAGAGAGGCGAAAGGAAGTTAAATAGAGGGAAGACCGACAAATGGATCAGAGGGAAGTTTACTCAGGACATCACAAACTCACTAGAAGCGGAGGTGCCTTTGGACCTTGCCTCTCTGGGAGGGGGAAGAAGGTGAGACCTGCCACCTGTGCAGTGTTCATGGTTGACTATAGCTGAGGAAGACCGTGGCAGCAGGTGGTGTGGTGAAAGGGAGGACACACCCACCCACACGAGAGTAGCTTCCCAAACATATATTAAAAAGTGGATGTTTAGAACCCAGTGAATTAAGACATTAGTCAAAGCCTTACTTTGTGAGACTGCTCAACTAATTGTATACTACATCTCATTTACTTATACGCAGCTTTTAGCTGCAGATGTGTACAATTCCAAATAAACCTTAAATATATATAACATGACTAACACTATCCACAAAAAAAGGTGATTATCAAGCTAAACACTACTCCATCGCACCACAAGCCTAGTGAGATGGATAGGCTTAGTGTATATTACAGAATCATCGCTTGCAGGAACCATCTGGTCGACTATGAGAGGATCTTCTCGATGGTCTCTTTATATTCAACACAGGATGCTCTTCCTCAAGATCATCATCATCCTCATGAGCATAGATCTAAACACACACACACACTTCTCAGAACACCGACCTTCCACCTCTTCTCGAACATACCTTACAAAGCAAAGTCCACAACTTCAGTGAGTAAAGTTGGCAGTCCACAAACATGCTTTAAAGGGATGGTTTGATATTTTTCCAATGAAGCCCATCGACTTCCGCAGACTCCAATGAACTCTGGGATATCATTCTGATGTCTATATGTCCAGTATGTAAGAAGTTAAAAGGTGCGAGACAAAACTAACTCGTTAGCTCATGACTGGAAATGCACAGGAACAGCTACCTCGGGGTAGTAGATAAAGGGCTTAATTTCCAAAATCTCTTTAATGTGGTTGTAATATCCACATGAGACAGGCAGCTTCAGTTGAGAAGGTTACCATCTGGTAGGTTCAGGATTTCAACACCAGATGGCACCAACACCTCCCAAAATATCAGGAAAAAAGGAGGAGAGAAGTAAATATTTAAAAAACACTCAAACGATAGGTTTTGTATAGGAGTTGGGAGAATAATGAGTATGCTCTTGCAAGGAAAGAATGAAAGAGGGAGAGAGGGAGTCAAAGAGACAGAAAATAGTGGACTAGAGGCACCCAGTGGCAAAGAGAAAACAAGCTAATCCAAGTCAATTGGCCGGTCCTGAAATCAAAACCTGCTGCACAAACTACCAGCAGACAGACACACAGAGGGTCCTTCAGACAGACATTTGGTGCTTTGTTTTCCACACACACGTAATTCCCACCCCTATAGGAGTCTCAAAGGACATATTTCCTCTCTCAATATTTGAGACAGGTTTAAAAATCAACCCCATAGCCTCTGTGACTACTAATCACAACTTGAGATATGCATGCTATTTAACTCATATTTCAACACAAGTCTGTATGGCGAGCTTTGAAGGAATAAACACAATGAGGCTGGCCTAGGGTGAGGATGTGCTTTTGTCCACTGATTAAATAAAGACAAAATAAAAAAAAGAGGGACTCACTCGGTTGTGCTGGCTGCTGCGGGTCCTGGTGGTGACTGGGGTCTTCCCTCTGCTTCTGACAGGTCTCTCCACCACGGGGACTGGCTCTGGTTCTGGGACTGTAGTCGTCTCTAAAACACATACACACCACACAATTTCCATCAATGTCATGCTGTCAGTCAGTCTATTAACCAACAAATCAAATCGCATGATTTGTATTATCCCAGAGGGCCAATTTGGTATGAAAGTAGGCATCTCAGAAAAAAAATATCTAATGTTTAATCTAATGTGTCAACTGCCAAGATTAATCCGTTTTGAATCTGTAATAACCTGGTCTAAGAGGTTGACTAAGTGTTACGTTTCTTACCTTCCTCCTTGTCGCTGTAGTGGTACGAGTCAGAGTTGCCGTTGCGGTCTACCTGAGTGATGACCACCGGTAGAGCAACGGCCTCAGGAGGACCATGGTCCAACAGCTTCTGGAGCCTTCTCTCATACAGCTTACGGGTTGAGGCTGCCATGACAAGACATTCAAATAAAAATCAATGGAACTTTCTGAATCTCTTCTCATACGGTCTATGGGTGG
Organism: Oncorhynchus keta; assembly: GCF_023373465.1. NCBI lineage: Eukaryota > Metazoa > Chordata > Actinopteri > Salmoniformes > Salmonidae > Oncorhynchus > Oncorhynchus keta. Next base: position 8,556,302 of record NC_068453.1, read on the forward strand.
AGGCTGCCAAAATTTCAGACATTATTCAAATGAATTCAACACAACTTTATTGATAAGCAAATGAAGACCGCAACAATAATGGCCATTATTAAAATAAATGCAATACATAGAAGGCATTCTATGTCTGGACCAAAGTAGTAGTTTTATTTACCTGGTCGGGATTCAAGAGCCCATCACAATTAAATACATATTCCACCTACCATATAACCAACAGGCAATTATAGACTCGGTAACACAGAATGAACCCAATGTTTTCTAAAAACAAAGCCCCTGGCAAATGTACTAGCAGACTGACTCACCCACGATGGGTCCTGCGTTGACTCCATACTTGAGCAGCTCGTCCTTCAGGCCCTCACTGGTCAGCTCAGTCACATCCAGGTCCTCAAGCCGAGGCTTGTCTGTTTTCCTCGTGGCTTTCTGTGAAAGAAGGACCACAGAGGTCAGATTGATGCAACATGAAGTGTTAAGGCCTACCACCCATCACAGAAGGATGACTTTGAATTGGAACGGCCATTCTAGTTATCATATTTCTTTGAGTTGTTTTTAAATGTACTTCAAATGAAAAGGGTTGGATTCAATTTGTGCTGGAGCTCACCAAAACACAAATCCAAAGAAGCAAAGCAAAGAAATCCATTTTGTGCTACTGAACATCACAGGGTATAACATTTGAAATCCACAAACTGAAATGTCCAAAAAACCTCTGTAACTCTGCAGTGTGTGAGTGTGTGAGAGAGAGAGAGAGTTGACTAATCTTTAGATTAGTGTTTTCTTTACCCAGCTCCTTAGGCTGCTTCTGCCAGCAACACCACAGATGTTAAACGCCTTAAAAAGGTTTCTAATCACACACTAATTATCAGCAGAGCTAGTTTAACACCCTCTCCTGACCTAAACCATCATTATTGATCAACACTAAACAAACAACCAGAGAGCAAACAGAGCGGTATACTACGAAGCATTTTTTATTACTTATTGTTAATGCCATCTTTGGTGTTCTTATCAATCAATGCACAAGCACCTTTGTCCTTCCATCTATGGAGCAGCTTGTTGCGTTGTGGGCATAGAAGGGTGTTGACTGTTAAACTCATGGATACACTGGCAATGGCTGCCAGTCTTGAATGGGAACTGCCATCTATGGTTGGTTGCGGCTGGCAGTTTGCCATTCGCAAAAGTCAGAATATAATAGCGCGAAAAACAGTTTGGAAAGCAAATACTGTCATAATTATTCTTTTTTTTTTGTATAATTTGTCTCTTTTACACTGAACAAAAATATACAACGCAACATGTAAAGTGTTGGTCCCATGTGTCATGAGCTGAAAAAAATGCCAGAATGTTCCATCTGCAAAAAAAAGCTTATTTCATTTTGTACAGAAATTTGTCCACATCCCTGTTAGTGAGCATGTCTCATTTGCCAAGATTAGAAGTTGATTGAACAGCATGATCATTACACATGTGCACCTTGTGCTGGGGACAATAAAATACAATAAAATACCACTTTAAAATGTGCTGTGTGACAAAACTGCACAATGCCACAGATGTCTGAAGTTGAGGGAGCGTGCAATTGGCATGCTGACTGCAGGAATGTCCACAAGCGCTGTTGCCAGAGCATTGAATGTTAATTTCTCTACCATAAGCTGCCTCCAATATCATTTCAGTACGTCCAACAGGCCTCACAACCACAGACCACATTTAACCCCGCCAGCTTAGGACCTCCACATGCGGCTTCTTCCCCTGCGGGATTGTCTGAGGGGGGTGGGGGGGTTGCTGAGGAGTATCTCTGTATTAAAGCCCTTTTGTGGGGGGAAAACTAACTCTGATTGGCTGGGCCTGGCTGCCAAGTGGGTGGGCCTATGCCCTGCAAGGCCCATCCATGGCTGTACCTCTGCCCAGTCATGTGAAATCCATAGATTATGGCCTAATGATTGATTTCAATTGACTGATTTCCTTATATGAACTGTAACTCAGTAAAAACCTTTGAAATTTGAGCATGTTGCATTAATAGTTCTGTTCAGTATAATTCATAAAATATTTAATTAGTCCTCTTCCTCAAATGAAGGGGATGATGACCAACTTTGCTAGAGGAAGGGTACCGAATTTCATTGGTCCTCAACCTTGTGGCTCAGACATTTCATTAATGATAAATGGAGTTAGCCTGCCCTGGAGCAGGTTAGTTCGGAAGGATTTGTTGGAGTAGAAATGTACCTGGCTAAAAAGGTGAGCCACTTTCATGGAACCAGTTGACCAAAGTTAACTCCTCAAACCTGATTCGTAGTATAGGGCTCAGGTTCAATCCCCTTCAACCAGGCTGCAGAGAATTTATCCACTCTGCTGACAAGTATTTCTCTAGAATGGAAAAACATTCTAGCCATTCTGTTCAGTCCCAGAAACTGATGGTTTGTACCAGACCCAGAACACACTACCAAGCGGCGGTTTGAAAACGTGTAATTGGATTTGATACTCTGATTAGTTAGAGATAATCCGATCGCTGATGACTTTGTTTTGTATAACAACTCATTTTGATGTCATCACAAACAACTTTTGATGGCAGTCTCAGACTGAAGTATACAGCAGTGGAAGAATTCAGTTTGAGTCGTCAGACAAGATATACCGGCAGTCACCTAGTATTAGTTTTTAGTGAGAGTCTTCCTCCACAGAGGTTGATGATTGTAGTTGTTCACAGCCAAAGGGTATTTTCCCCCTTGACCTAGGCTGTGCAACCGTATCGAACCACTCCGTCCCCCATCACTTTCTGTGCATTTGTTACTCTGATTCATATTTCTTAACAGCTAGAATAAAAGCCCTGCATCTATTTGAACAAATATGTCATATATACTGTGTGTACGTACACACACACACACACACACACACACACGTATGTAAGGGTTGTCCCCGACAAAAAAAAAATATTGGGTCGGCTGAAAGTGCTCTTTCGACCAATTGTTTGGTCGACATTTTTAAACGTGTACATTTCTATACATAGACACACCCCAGTGTTTCAATAGAATCAACTCCATGCATTGAGCTTGTCTGATGTTTTAAGCTCACGGCTGGATGAGATAAGACATATGCCTCAAGAGGGTGTCAGAGTTCTAGATAACCTGACCCAACTATTCTCTTCCTGCTGGCTTTCGCAGATTCTGCCATTACTCTCCTGAAGTTGCTGGTAATAGACTACACGAGGAGTCAGCAGCCTGTCATGTGGAATGCCAATATATCTTACCATTTCTCCCAATCTGTGTGCCAGTTTTTGTTTTCATATGCAAATATTTGTGAAACAGATACATTTCATTTATAATAACTTCTTCAAAATGATTGTCATGTGGTTAAATAAAATTCTATCCAAATCTAAAATTGTACAAATGTAAAAAGGAACTTCTATTGCTATTGCTAATTATAGACAAAAAGCCCACATAAAGCCAAAAAATAAAAACATTGCAGCCTGCAGATAAAAAAGGATATCCTGATAATAAAATATCTTATAAATCACATTGTTGCAGACAGTCCAGTCCATGTGTATCCAAACTTGAAACATCAACTAACGTCTGTCCTGAAGCTTGAAACACCGTATAAAATATTCTGGGCCCTCAGTTTCCAACGCCAGTGAGCGCAGGACAGTAACAGACACATCTGCAGGCTATTTGCACAAATGTTAAGAAACAGTGATATTGCAGAAGCAAACATATGCAGGACACAGACAAATGTAGGGTAAACCAATTGCATTTAACCTACATGACAACATAACATGTAGCCTAGCCGTGTCTACATACTGCATTGGGGGAAAACAATCTGTGTTTTAACCATAAAATAACATACAGCTATTATTTAGCTTCTCAGTGATCATGCAACACCGCACATCATTGAAATTTGCCAGAGTAGCCTGTTGTGCCTTGTGCTTAAAGTTGCAAATGCGCATAATGTATGGATGTTTAGCTATCAGGAAGTCCAGAGACCCCGGCTACGCAGCTACTCTGTTTGCTCTTCAGTCTAGAATATTTTTGTTTGAAGCAAACCACCCTGCATACCACTGCTGGTTTGCATCTGAAGCTAATCAGGGCTGGTCCTGGTCAGTCCCTGGATGGGAGACCAGATGCTGCTGGAAGTGGTGTTGGAGGGCCAGTAGGAGGCACTCTTTCCTCTGGTCTAAAAAAAAAATATTCCAATGCCCCGGGCAGTGATTGGGGACACTGCCCTGTGTAGGGTGCAGTCTTTCGGATGGGACGTTAAACGGGTGTCCTGACTCTCTGAGGTCATTAAAGATCCCATGGCACTTATCGTAGGAGTGTTAACCCCGGTGTCCTGGCTAAATTACCAATCTGGCCCTCAAACAACATCACGGTTACCTAATAATCCCCCTCCTCTCCCCTGTAACTATTCCCCAGGTCGTTGCTGCAAATGAGAACGTGTTCTCAGTCAACTTACCTGGTGAGACAACAGATAAATAAATGATAATATAGCACACCATCCGATGGGCTTTGGATTCAACTCGATGCTAAAACCGGTACTGACGGTAAGACAATTTATTATATAAAGCACTCCGGCCTAATTTGTTTTGGCATACTCCCCAGCCGATAACAAATCCAATTCCTTACCATCTCTGCCATGGTCAGTTTAACGTGCAAGAGTTAGGAATACTCTGCCTGGCTGACTTACAATGACGCAAGCAAAAAAAGTGACAGGTATTAGGAAGTTCTATAACTACTTCTATGGTTCTTGTCACATTCCATTGGAACTCTGCCATGGTTCTCTTATCCATGGAACATTTGATGTAAGGCGAGAGAGGGAAAGAACCTCAAACAGACCGACAGAGAGGGGGATTTAGCAGCTATCAGTCTCCCACTAGCCTATATTAGACTCCTTACTGCGGGCCTCAGTAAAGTTGGAGCTGGATCTCAGCCCAGCAGAGCACATTTCATAATCACAGCATTCCAAGGAAGAAATAAGGAGGGGGAAGAAATAAGAAAACAGTTAGAGACTTCCCATTTGTTCCCATTTGTTCCCTCACTTTTCATCCGCTCTCTGACCACACACTTTAAAAGTGAAATCAAGGCACTGAGCGCATGGCTAGCCCCAAGGCCCAGACCATCCCCGTGCTTTAAGTTATGCGTTTGGCTACTTGCAGAAGGTTTGTAGACTAGAGGTTTAAATGACATGGAATACAGATTGCATCAATGTATTGCAGAATAATATGGATTAATATAGTTCAGTCGCATGATCGCCTAGATGTCCAAAATGCTCTTTCTGACAAAGTGGTTGTTCCTACTCACAGAAATCAGCTTGGTGATGTAATATTGAAACTGACCATTTTATGTGGCTTTTGGGGGTAAACTATAACAAATTGCTAGGTTGTGAATTATGATGATGTGCATATGGTTAACCACCTTTATGGATGGTTATGTCAGACATGATAGTTTTCATATCTGTGGTCCTCATGATTACCGCTGCAAGCTGAAAACTCCTCAACTCCCAATGACAAACCATTCAACCTCAGTTGAACTAAACCCGCAGGAGAGAAAAACAGTACTTCACAGTTTTTTTTTATTATCCCAAAGGGTTTATTTTGATAGCTGCTATGAGTGAAAATGTGTGTTTAATGTTCTGAGTGTGCCAGTGGATGTTTGCCTCAAATGCTTCATGGTAAGCTATAAAATCACACAGACATGATTGGGAGTCAGGTGACTATATGAAAACATCAGGAAGAGTGCTGCTGCGATAGCATTTAAATCTAATGAAAGTGCTAGCCTACAGACTTGTCGCACACACAGTTAACCACACATCTGTTCAGGGATAGCCTGTGCACGCATTCCTCTCCCAGGGAAAGTATTTCCTCAATAAAGAGACCAAACCCAATAGGAAAATAGCCCCATCCTCCACACCAGTAGCCTTGATTTCCTTCAATCCCATTACCTATAACTTAATGCCATTTCCAGCACACTCAAAACTCCTTAAAGTTCCTTTCCTCTTCTCTGCATACCAAGGCTTTCCCCTAACATAAAACCTCTCCGGTCCAGTTCCATCCCTTCTATATATTCCACCCCTTATGACACTAGCTGCTTTTAGCAAAGCGTGTGTATTTTCATACACCATCGTTGCTTCCTATTGTATTGGGTTGCACAAAATCAGTTCGCAGGAAGTGAAATACAATTATATTTCTACTTAGTGTGCCAGTGGGCAGGATGGTTGGTCATTATGATGGGGAAAATAAGAAATTTCTAAAATAACGTATTATTAAAACAGACTTTCCAAACATGGGCCTGTTGTCTTTAGTCTCAAATTCCACCCGTCATAATGAGCAACCGTCCTGCCCACCGGCAACAGTAAGTTGAAATATAATTTTATTTAACTTCTAGCTTCCCGCGGACTGTGCCCTATAATCTCATTACATAGCCCTGGGTCTGAACTCCTCCCTATGCAACTGGGTCCTGGACTTCCTGACGGGCTGCCCCCAAGTGATGAATGTAAGCAACATTACCTCCTCGACACGGAGGCCCCAAAAGGGTGCATCCTCAGTCCTCTCTCCTGTATTCCCACGACTGCGTGGCCTCACAGTTCCAACTCCATCATCAAGACACGTCAGTAGAAGGCCTGATCACCAACAACGACAAGACAGCCTACAGGGAGGAGGTAGGCACTTGGATGGCGTGGCACCAGGTAAACAACCTGTCCCTCAATGTTGGCAAAACAAAGGAGCTGATTGTGGACTTCAGGAGGAACCAGGCTGGACACGCTCACATACTCATCAACGGGGCCGCAGTGAAGATGGTAAATAACTTCAAATTTCTCGGCGTACACATCTCAGAGAAGCTGAAATGGTCTTACCACACAGACTCTGTAGTGAAGGCGGCACAACAGCGATTCATCAACCTCAGGATGCTTAAGAAATTCGGCCTGCTCCCAGGGCCCCTCACAGTGTTCTACAGGAGCACCATCGAAAGCATACTGTCGGGTTGCATCACACCCTGGTACGGGAACTCCACCACTGCTGACCGCAAGGCTATTCAGAGGGTGATACATGCAGCCCAACACACACTGCCTGCTCGACAGGACACCTACAACACCAGGTGTCGCAGGAAGGCCAACAAGATCAGTGACACAAGCCACGCCCTGTTCTCCCTGCATCACTCACTCAGATGCAGTGACTGCATCATGACAAAAACAGAGATGGGTCAATAGTGCCTACCCTCAGACCATCAGGCTGCTGAATACCCACCACTAGTCAGCAACCCCCCCCATTGTTTTTATTACCATTTTCATTATTTTATTTCACTAGTCCTGCATGTTGGAGCTCAAAGCTCTTTAACCAGAAAAATTCACAGCTGTAATCAAATCATACTGCCACCTGCGCCGACCTTCCTGAAAGCCCTATGTTCTACTGTCTCAATATCGAGTTAGTGTCAGGACATTGAGTTAGTATCTCGAAACCTTGATTTACATAAGTCAATTTCGACTTAATATGGCCATGTTTACTTACATATCTTGTCATTTTCAAATAGTATTACACACACAATTGAGTGGCGAGGATGGTTTCCATAAGGAAGCATTCAGTAGTGACACTGGCAGATAGTTTAAGCGGGAAACTTTCAGCTGATTTGTAATACAATACAGCCAACATGTGTTTGTTTTTATATTTAAAAACGAGATGGAACTCGCTGTAATTGAAAAGATGGGAGATATAAAGTGTATGCATTTAAACATAAAATGTAATACCTAGAAGACCACATCAGAACGATAGTTTTTTTTTTTTTTAAAGGGAGTTTAAAACACGTTACAACACTTCTCTAGACATTTACTTGCAACATTCACACTGGAAACATTGTTACAAGAACATTGCCCGCGAGAAAGAAAAATCTTAAAAATAACTCACCCTGCCCGAGCGACTTTTGTTTAAGACTACCGGGACTGGAAACTCCTCGTCGCTGGAGAAGGCGTCTGTAGATGAGATCTTCTTGTTCTGCACGGTCAAGTTTTTCAGATACAGCTGCACATACACGTCCTTTCGCTGGTCTCCGGTCGGGAGAGCAACATTGTTGGCCAAAAGCTCGCTTTTGAGTTTATCTTTGGTGAGAACCGATGGGTCCTCCAGATATTCCGGCATGTTGCTCGCTATGAAAAAGCAACTCCGCCTCCGTAACAAAATGAAGTAACGTTATTTAGCGGGCTATGTTAGCTAACTGGCTAAGTAGCGCCTCTTGTTGGATTAAATCTGCGAAACTACCAGTGTACACAAACTTGATACTTCAAGCTTCCTGGAACAATTTTAGCACGTTAGCTTACTAGTTGTGGCGCCTCTTTTGTAAAAACTCTTCTCAGTAAAATGAAGAAGTGAAAGCTCTAAACACAAGACAGACCTCCCCTTTAAAGTACGTGGTCTTGGGCTATTATACCAATATCTGCTAGCTTGCTAGGACACCGGCCCTCTGCCAACATTGAAGGAACAAAAGCGGTGAGAATGGAACCATCTGTGTGTGTGAACCACTGCCCTGTGAAAACAGACACTATTGGACAAGAGAGGTAACATCGGGCTTTGCCATTGGTAAAGGGTACATGCACATTTTAGGCGTTTATGAGCTACCGAAATGCATAGAAATGATCTATTTTCCCTCTACTTACATTTCAAACGTTTGAGTCAAGTCATTTGCACAATTCACTGCAAAGCACTATCATTTAATTGATACAATAAGTTAGTCTTGCTACAACAAAAAGCTTTTTTTGTGCATAAAAAATAAAGTAATGTATGTCTCTCTTTATTTAAATTACATAACTGCAAAGTTGCAACCAAGGACAAAAATACAAAGCAAACAACTTAAGTAATTTTACTCTCTCGCCTGTGTGAGAACATTTCCCCATATACTAGTTTAGGGTACAAGTATGGACAAAATACCACTTTTACTGAATTTAAGATAATTGAATTGAGAAAATTAACATAATTTCTCAAAGATAGCGTCAGTTTCCCCCCCCCCCCTGTAACTATGTGTGTATTCCCTTATTGGAAAATGAAAATAAATCAGAGAACCAAATTGCCCCTGAAGTCAATACATTTTAAACAAAAATTGTTCACGGGGTCACAGTGTTGAACAGACAGACAGATCAGGGGAGACAGACTGAGCTGATCAGAGAGAAAGCAGGCAGCGATGAGCCTGATGCTCACAGGTCTACTACTTTCCTCTGGAGCTCAATCTCTGTGTGTGTGTGTTCTAATTTCAAATATAACCCATTTTGTGTGTGTAGATTTGTGTGTTGAGTCTGCCTGAACACGTGTGTAAATCGGGAGCTCAACTCCAGATCAGTTCCCGGTGAAGAGGAGGGGCTCAGGTCCTTGCTGGGGCTTGGTGTTCTGAAGAGACTGGAACACCCTGCTCTTCTCTTCACCTCCTTCTGCTCTCCTTTCTTTAATATCCATCTCAGGCCTTGATCTCAGGAGCAGCAGGAGTGCAGTATATTGTGTCAGAGTTCTCAGACACCAGCTCCTCTGTTGAGGAAAATAACATGACAAGTCAATGACATTTGCCTCTAGCTATTAGTGTGGCAGATCCATGGTTCGTCCCATTTCGGTTTCAAGCATCTTAACGAAGTCAGTGCTCCTTCCGATAAGTATTCAGACCCCTTAACTTTTTCCACATTTTGCTACGTTTACAATCTTATTCTAAAATGTATTTTTTTTAAATTGTCATCAATCTACACATAATATCCCATAATGACAAAGTGAAAACAGGTTTAGACATTTGTACATTTTTTTTTTTTAACTGACAGAAATAACATATTTACACAAGTATTCAGACCCTTTGCTATGAGGCTCGAAATTGAGCTCAGGTGCATCATGTTTTCATTGATACTCAGCAAACTGGATGCAGTCTATCCCAGTGCCATCCGTTTTGTCACCAAAGCCTCATATACCATCCACCACTGCGACCTGTATGTTCTCGTTGGCTGGCCCTCACTACATATTCGTAGGTAAAGCTCCGCCTTATCTCAGCTCACTGGTCACAATAACAACACCCACCCATAGTACGTGTTCCAGCAGGTATATCTCACTGGTCATCCCCAAAGCCAACACCCCCTTTGGCCGCATTTCCTTCCAGTTCTCTGCTGCCAATGACTGGAACGAATTGCAAAATAAATAAATAAAATAAAAAAAATTCGCTGAAGTCTTACATCTCCCTCACTAACTTTAAGCATCAGCTATCTGAGCAGCTCACCGATAGCTGCAGCTGTACACAGCCCATCTGTAAATAGCCCATCCAACTACCTACCTCATCCCCATATTGTTTTTAAATTGACCTTTTTTGCTCTTTTGCACACCAGTATTTCTACTTGCGAATCATCATCTGCACATCCATCACTCCAGTGTTAATTTGCTAAATTGTAATTACTTTGCTACTATGGCCTATTTATTGCCTTACCTCCTTGCTCCATTTGCACACACTGTATACAGATTTTTCTATTGTGTTATTGACTGTACTTTTGTTTATCCTATGTGTAACTCTTTGTTGTTTGTCGCACTGCTTTGCTTTATCTTGGCCAGGTCGCAGTTGTAAATGAGAACTTGTTCTCAACTAGCTTACCTGGTTAAATAAAGGTGAAATTTAAAAAATAAAATAATAATCCTTGAGATGTTTCTACAACTTGATTCTATTGATTGGACATGATTTGGAAAGGCACACACTTGTCTATATTAGATCCCACAGTTGACAGTGCATGTCAGAGTAAAAATCAAGCAATGAGGTCAAAGGATTGACCGGGGAGCTCCGAGACAGGATTGTGTTGAGGCACAGATCTGGGGAAGGGTACCAAAACATTTCTGCAGCAATGAAGGTCCCCAAGAACACAGTGGCCTGCATCATTCTTAAATGGAAGAAGTTTGGAACCACAAAGACTCTTCCTAGAGCTGGCCGCCCGGCCAAACTGAGTAATCAGGGGAGAAGGACCTTAGTCAGGGAGGCGACCAACAACCCGATGGTCACTCTGACAGAGCTCCAGAGTTCCTCTGTGGAGATGGGAGAACCTTCCAGAAGGACAACCATCTCTGCAGCGTGCCACCAAATCAGGCCTTTATGGTAGAGTGGCCAGACAGAAACCACTCCTCAGTAAAAGGCACGACAGCCCACTTGGAGTTTGTCCAAAGGCACCTAAATGACTCTCAGACCGATGAAAGCAAGATTTAACTCTAAGGCCTGAATGCCAATTGTCACGTCTGGAGGAAACCAGGCACCGCTCATCACATGGCCATGCCATATTACTTATACTTACCCAGTCATTTCAGATACTAAAGTTTCCAGGAATCCCTATTCATTTGGGATTAAGCAATTACAACTCACCAGGAAGGACACACTTCCACAGGCCATAGGTTTTGCCGACCGCAGTCTGCCACAGCCGGAGCGTACCGTCCTCAGAGCCACTGGCATACAGCTCCCCGTCTGGACTGAACCGCACACAGTGTACTGGCCCAAAGTGGCCCTTGTACGACTCTACAGGAGTGGAGAGAGCCACAGCAGTGTTAAACATGACCCTAAACATGTCCACACACAGGTTATAAAGCCATACATGTGAGGCAGCCACTATCGTCCAACAGTATGCGGTCAATGTCAGCGAGTTGGTTAGGATTGAGTGAGCATTCCCTTATATCATTCGGAAACTATTCAGACCCGTTGACTTTTTCCACATTTTGTTACATTAGAGCCTTATTCTAAAATGCATTACTTTTTTCTCATCAATCTACACACAGTGACAAAGCAAAAACTGATTTTTTTGAAATTTTGCAAATGTATTAAAAATAAAACGGAAATACATGATTCACTTAAAATAGGATTGTGTTGATGCACAGATCTGGGGAAGGGTAACAAAAAAAATCTGCAGCATTGAAGGTCCCCAAGAATACAGTGGCCTCTATCACTCTTAAATGGAAGAAGTTTGGAACCACCAACACTCTTCCTAGAGCTGGCCGCCCGGCCAAACTGAGCAATCGGGAGAGAAGGGCCTTGGTCAGGGAGGTCACTGACAGAGCTCCAGAGTTCCTCGGTGGAGATGGCTGTCCTTCTGGAAGGTTCTCCCATCTCTGCAGCACTCCACCAATCAGGCCTTTATGGTAGAGTGGCCAGACGGAAGCCACTGCTCAGTAAAAGGCATATGGCAGCCCGCTTGGAGTTTGCCAAAAGACACCTAAAGGACTCTCAGACCATGAGAAACAAGATTCTTTGGTGTGATGAAGCCAAGATTGAACTCTTTGGCCTGAATGCCAAGCGTCACGTCTGTAGGAAACCAGACACCATCCCTACAGTGAAGCCTGGTGGTGACAGCATCATGATGTGGGGATGTTTTTTAGCTGCAGGGACTGAGAGACAAGATCGAGGGAAAGTTCAACGGAGCACAGAGAGATCCTTGATAAAAACCTGCTCCAGAGCGATCAGGACATCATACTGGGGCAAAGGTTCACCTTCCAACAGGACAACGACCCTAGGCACACAGCAAAAACAACACACAAGTGGCTTCAGGACAAGTCTCAATGTCCTTGAGTGACCCAGCCAGAGACCAGACTTTAACTGTGCCGCAACGCTCCCCATCCAACATCACAGAGATTGAGAGGATCTGCCGAGAATAAATGGGAGAAACTCCCCAAATACAGGTGTGCCAAGCTTGTAGCGTCATACCCAAGAAGACTCGAGGCTGTAATCGCTGCCAAAGGTGCTTCAACAAAGTATTGAGTGAAGGGTATACTTATGTAAAAGTGATATTTACGTGTTTTTTAATTTATTTATAAATGTGCAAAAATGTATAAAAAACTGTTTTTGCTTTGTCATTATGGGCTGTTGTGTAGATTGATGAGGGGAAACAATTGAATCAATTTTAGAATGAGGCTATAACGTAACAAAATGTGGAAAAAGTCAAGAGGTCTGAATACTTTCCCGAATGCACTGCAAATTGGTGTGATTTTATATGACTCCTTGTGAATTTTTTTTGTAGTGTAAGCTGCTGCTTACCCAACTCCTCCTTGGTGCCGTAGTCAAATTTGTAGAGCTTGAAGTCATCTCCCCCGGCAACAAAGAAGTCCTTATCTGGATGCAGCGAGGCAGAGTGAATGGAGGCAGGGGCATCCACAGTCTTGATCATGTCAAGGCTAGGGAGAAACACAAGTCAGAGTAAGGAAACACACACAGCTTTTAGCACTAGCCATCAATATCAAATATGAGAGAAATCAAATTATAATGGACATCATATACTGTATGCTATGACTGCCCCTGAGGATTGGGTAGAAGTAGTCCCTAACCAATGATACAGGGTCAGATATTTTATCAGTCCCCTAATGATTTAGGCTAGGTTTGGTGGTGGGAAAATCTTATCTTAGATCTGTGGTTAGTGGCAATGTCTACCTCGAGCTATGCCCGAGGGCAATGCCTGAGTTTTCTGTATTGTACCTGAGGGCATTGTAGAACGCAATGGTCTTTCCATAGGTGATGACCAAAACTTCTCCGTCAGGGATGTACTCCATGCTGCTGACTGACATGTCGAAGGAGAGCTGCTTCACAACCTCAGTGGAATTCCTGTCCCACAGTCTACACAAGGGAACAGAGTGCGTATATAGCAATACCCATTTTAGATCAATAGATACAGTACCTTATTGATTGAAAAGTCATCAAGAAATGACAGCAAAAATCTAAGAGAGAGTGATGGCCAGACTTGTATGACCATAGTATGTTAATCACTTTTCAATGTTGATAATCACACACCGCCCTCCTGTGTTCATATTGGGCAGAGACTTTTTGCTGCAAAGGAAAATGACTGCAAATGCTTCCAAATGTTCCCAATAGTATATAAAAGGTGTGTGGTCATCCTATCAGCCTTTTGGCATCATAATAATATCCATGACAAATGTAGAACCAGGTAGATCAAAGAGCACTGACCGTACGGTTTTGTCATCAGCGGCAGAGAGGATCTGTGTGTCGTTGTTACACCACAGGGCTTTCTTTATGGCAGACGTGTGCCCTGTAATCTCTTGCGGTTCTGAGGGAAACAAAACACAATACATATCTAAACACAACCAAACGTTCACACAAACAATTAAACGAGGGGTTGCATTGGTACGAACCTGCTTCCGGTTTGTTGAGGTCGTAGATACGTATGATCTTGTCATTCCCTCCTGTTAACAGACAACTGCTATCCTGTCAGAGAGAAATAGAGGGGGAAGAAGTTGACTCAAATATCCAATACATGAAAGTCCCATAAGAATATCCCTAGAACAAAAAAGATAAGCAAGACATGTAAACAGGTTTACACTGTCATGACAGGGAGCATTTAAGTCCTCAATCTCATACATTTGACACATACAGTAAAACCCATATCAGTACCAAGTAACTGTAGTACCTGAGTAAAATTGACTGACTTGACAATGTGCTTGTGTGCCAGCGTGAGGACCTCATCTCCAGTCACGGCATCCCACACCTTCCTGAAGAGCAAATAGATATAGTCATCATCAGTATGTCAGCCAAGAAAAATAATACAGAAGCCTAGTTACCACTTGCCAGACATGCGTTTGCTTTCAACAACTGTTGTTGAAACGACAAATAAGTTGGCTAAAGCAGACAGACTAGTGCCTAGGCTAGGAGAGTAATAAGCTAATGTCTCTCAATGAACAATTTGAAGACAGGAAAGCTAAGGGCAGCAAAACCTGGACCCGTACAAATCAGCTGGGCTTGACAATCTGGACCCTCTATTTCTGAAACTATCCGCCGCCATTGTCGCAACCCCTATTACCAGCCTGTTCAACCTCTCTTTCATATCGTCTGAGATCCCCAAGGATTGGAAAGCTGCCGCAGTCATCGCCCTCTTCAAATGGGGAGACACCCTGGACCCAAATTGTTACAGACCTATATCCATCCTGCCCTGCCTATCTAAGGTCTTCGAAAGCCAAGTCAACAAACAGGTCAATGACCATCTCAAATCCCACCGTACCTTCTCCGCTGTGCAATCTGGTTTCCGAGCCGGTCATGGGTGCACCTCAGCCACGCTCAAGGTGGTATCGATAAAAGACAGTACTGTGCAGCCGTCTTCATCGACCTTGCCAAGGCTTTCGACTCTGTCAATCACCATATTCTTATCGGCAGACTCAGTAGCCTCGGTTTTCGGATGACTGCCTTGCCTGGCTCACCAATTACTTTGCAGACAGAGTTCAGTGTGTCAAATCGGTGGGCATGCTGTCCGGTCCTCTGGCAGTCTCTATGGGGGTGCTACAGGGTTCAATCCTCGGGCCGACTCTTTTCTCTGTATATATCAATGATGTTGCTCTTGCTGCGGGCGATTCCCTGATCCACCTCTACGCAGACGACACCATTCTATATACTTCCGGCCCGTCCTTGGACACTGTGCTATCTAACCTCCAAACGAGCTTCAATGCCATACAACACTCCTTCCGTGGCCTCCAACTGCTCTTAAACGCTAGTAAAACCAAATGCATGCTTTTCAACCGTTCACTGCCTGCACCCGCACGCCTGACCAGCATCACCACCCTGGATGGTTCCGACCTTGAATATGTGGACATCTATAAGTACCTAGGTGTCTGGCTAGACTGTAAACTCTCCTTCCAGACTCATATCAAACATCTCCAATCGAAAATCAAATCAAAAGTCTGCTTTCTATTCCGCAACAAAGCCTCCTTCACTCACGCCGCCAAACTTACCCTCGTAAAACTGACTATCCTACCGATCCTCGACTTTGGCGATGTCATCTACAAAATTGCTTCCAACACTCTACTCAGCAAACTGGATGCAGTTTATCACAGTGCCATCCGTTTTGTCACTAAAGCACCTTATACCACCCACCACTGCGACTTGTATGCTCTAGTCGGCTGGCCCTCGCTACATATTCGTCGCCAGACCCACTGGCTCCAGGTCATCTACAAGTCCATGCTAGGTAAAGCTCTGCCTTAGCTCAGTTCACTGGTCACGATGGCAACACCCATCCGTAGCACGCGCTCTCACTGATCATCCCTAAAGCCAACACCTCATTTGGCCACCTTTCGTTCCAGTTCTCTGCTGCCTGTGACTGGAACGAATTGCAAAAATAGCTGAAGTTGGAGACTTTTATCTCCCTCACCAACTTTAAACATCTGCTATCTGAGCAGCTAACCGATCGCTGCAGCTGTACAGTCCATCGGTAAACAGCCCACCCAATTTTACCTACCTCATCCCCATACTGTTTTTATTTATTTACTTTTCTGCTCTTTTTCACACCAATATCTCTACCTGTACATGACCATCTGATCATTTATCACTCCAGTGTTAATCTGCAAAATTGTAATTATTTGCCTACCTCCTTATGCCTTTTGCACACAATGTATATAGACTCCCCTTTTTTTCTACTGTGTTATTGACTTGTTAATTGTTTACTCCATGTGTAACTCTGTGTTGTCTGTTCACACTGCTATGCTTTCTTGGCCAGGTCGCAGTTGCAAATGAGAATTTGTTCTCAACTAGCCTACCTGGTTAAATAAAGGTGAAATAAAAATAAAAATAAAAACTTAACACTCATTCTGTTCTGAAGTACAGTATAGGATTATAGCCTGGTTCTGTACCATATGTGCTGCAGTCAACACTTATTTTTTTTAACCTTTATTTAACTAGGTCAGTTAAGAACAAATTCTGCCCTATGGGACTCCCAATCACCGGCAGTTGTGGTACAGCCTGGATTCGAACCAGGGTGTCTGTAGTGACGCCTCTAGCACTGGGATGCAGTGCCTTAGACCACTGGGCCACTCGGGAAACGTATAGAGCCCACCAGCTTGTAGTCCTAAAAATCAGAAATTGGTTGACATTTTCTACCTATTGTTCGTTCACCATTCCTATTGGGGAAATTAATGGGGTTTTGGGATATATGCTGAAATTAAGGTCTGAGGTTAACAGAGGCTTAGGCGATAGTTTTGTTCTATGAGAAAATATCAGTCAGTTACCCTGACCTTTATGAATTATAAAGCTTATGTGCTCAAAATAAGTCCGTTGCTAACAAGTCACTAACTTTTTACTTGTTTGGATTACATAAATGCTTCATAATTATCTCATAAGCCCTTGTTTACAGCAGACCTTATTTTCGGCGTTTACCCACCTAAAAACATTATTTTCCCCATAGGCGTTGGCCAATAAGCCATGGCAAAGTTAGCCTCCGTTATAGCCCGCAAACTCTAGTCGGCATTCTGCCTTCTCCTTACAGTTTTCAGCCAACAGCTGCGCCCACAACTGGCGAGTTAATCTTACAAACAAGTGTTTGGAGAATGCTAGATAGCCAATTCGTAAAGGTGGTCGCTGCTTGTCTTCCATCGGTTTCCCATAAAAGCAAGCACTGTAACATGGGTATATGGCCGTGCGGCAACACTAACCCTATCAAGGGGTATCAATTTAACCTTTTGTATTTTGAAAACTATTTCTTGCTGATATGAAAGCTAAGGTCCTTGTTCTTCCAAAACCGTACCGCAAGCGACATGTGTTAATGTTCAGATTGAGCGTTGCTGCTCTTAACAAAACGCCTTCGTCCAATGACTCCTATGTGTAATGGAGTCATGATCAAGGGCTAGCCTCCATTACTATTGCTGTCTATATTGTTGTCGTAACATGGTCATGGCCAGGCTATGTTGTAGGCCTAAATACATACGCAGTGAAGTCTGCAGCAGCAGTGGCTGCCTTGGTGGCTTCATTATTCAGAGTTGCCCCCCAGACAGCACCCTTGTGACCCAAGAACGTTCCGATCCAGTCCCCTGTGTCTCCCTGGCGCAACATGGGTTTGCCATCTACAAGAAGGAACATTCATAAGTGGTTAGTACATTCACACGTGGTTAGACAACTACAGTACCTCCAACTGTAGCACATACATAAGAAGTGAAATAGTCTGATGATCATTTTCAAAATACATCTATTCAATTCCCCTCTCTATTCTAACTCCCACCAGAGGAAAAGGTGTGATGGAACTTTGTTTACCTCTACTTTAAATTCAGTATTTTCTAAACAATTATCTATGGTTATCTACTACAATAAGGACTGTATCTAGCAAATATATCTTACCTTTGCAGGCACTGATGAGAAAATACCCGTATGGGGTGATTCCACTGAAGGCTAGATCCACCACAGGTCTTGTGTGGCCAGAGCAGGTGAGTGGTGTCTGTCTCATTGCCATGCTCACCTTTGTTTCAGACTGACTGGCTAATAAACAATACAAACTGTTAAATAATATCACCAAAAGTATGGAGCTAGTTAATGAATATAAATGACAGCTTGCAACTGGCTAGCTAATGTATGTAATGAGATTGCTAAAACTCTGGCTCGTGCTGAATAGCTAACGTTAGCTTCCAATGGAACCAAAGTTAGCTTGACAGACATTAGCTAGCCAACGATTCTAGATAGTTTGAAGATAACGCAACCAACGTTAACTAGATTTTATGAAAAAAAAAGAGAAGGAATTAAGCGAAGATATTGATGTTTCAGTGAAGGCAAAGGGCTTCTCTCCCAGCTAGGAAAGAGCGCTAATAGCTACAATATTGCAACTAACTAGCAACGTGCAGTTAACGGCCTTAGGTATTTAAATAATATTGTAAATATAGAAATACTTCCGGTATCACGAACGCTGACGTATTTTTCTAACTAAAAGTCCCAGATCTAAGTTAACGATCAAGACTCAAGATCATTGGTGGTACAATGAAATCATCTATAATTTTGCACTTTGTCAAATATTTTAAACGTGTCCACCAACTTTTTCGAATAATATTTGATTAATTACATTTAGACTCCAATTGATTGCTCATCCTGTCTGTATTTATCGGTATCATCAAGACTCATATTTTAACGTGCTACATTGAATATTATAATATTGTAAAATGTACAGAACTTATTGAGGGGACATGTGTAAAACTAGAGCACCAGGAGTGTGAGGGGTACAATTTGTGCAAAGCTCTTAGAGCTCTATGATGTTGAAAATAACATGTAGACTTGCCTTAGATGTTTTTGCCACACGCAGATTGTACATTTACATTTACATTTAAGTCATTTAGCAGACGCTCTTATCCAGAGCGACTTACAAATTGGTGCATTCACCTTATGACATCCAGGTACATGAAACATAGAGGCAGAAAGAGGGTTCTGGATTAAGGCCCCCAGGGTTCTAGTCTAGAAGCACACTTTCCACCAGTGGTGGGGAAAGTACCCTGTTGTTATACTTGAGTAGAAGTAAAGATACCTTAATAAAAAATGACTCAATAAAAAGTTAATGTCACCCAGTAAAATACTACTGGAGTAAAAGTTTTAAAGTATTTTGTTTTAAATATCAGCAGTAAATGTAATTGAGAAAATATACTTAAGTATCAAACGTGAAAGCAAAAATAGACACTTCAAATTACGAATGTTTATTTATTTATTTTTATTTGCGGATAGCCAGTGGCACGCTCCAACACTCAGACATCATTTACAAACGAAGCATGCAGGCGGCAAGGATGACCAGGGATGTTCTCTTTATAATTGTGTGACCATTTTCTTGTCCTGTTAAGCATTAAAAATGTAACCAGTACTTTTGGGTGTAAAAATAAAAGTTTTCAAAAATATAAATAGTAAAGTAAAGTACAGATACCCTAAAAAAAAAAAACTTAATAGTATCTACAGTTAATTGAGGTAGCTATGTACACTACCGGACAAAAGTTTTACAACACCTACTCATTCAAGGGTTTTGCTTTCTTTTTACTATTTTCTACATTGTAGAATAATAATGAAGACATCAAAACTATGAAATAACACATATGGAATCATGTAGTAACCAAAAAATTGTTAAACAAATGAAAATATATTTAATATTTGAGATTCTTCAAATAGCCACCCTTTGCCTTGATGACAGCTTTACACACGCTTGGCATTCTCTCAACCAGCTTCATGAGGTCGTCACCTGGAATGTATTTCAATTAACAGGTGTGCCTTCTTAGAAGTGAATTTGTGGGATTTCTTTCCTTCTTAATGCGTTTGAGCCAATCAGTTGTGTTGTGACAAGGTAGGGGGGGTATACCGAAGATAGCCCTATTTGGTAAAAGACCAAGAAAAGCTCAAATAAGCAAAGAGAAATGACAGTCCATCATTACTTTAGGACATGAAGGTCAATCAATCTGAAAAATGTCAAGAACTTTTAAAGTTTCTTCAAGTGCAGTCGCAAAAATCATCAAGCATTATGATGAAACTGGCTCAAACTGGCTCTCATGAGGACTGCCATGGTTGAATTGTTGCAAAGGAACCACTACTAAAGGACACCAATAAGAAGAAGAGACTTGCTTGGGCCAAGAAACACAAGCAATGGACATTAGATGGGTGGAAATTTGTCCTTTGGTCTGGAGTCCAAATTGGAGATTTTTGGTTCCAACCACCGTGTCTTTGTGAGTCGCAGAGTAGGTGAACAGATGATCTCTGCATGTTTATTTCCCACCGTAAGCATGGAGGAGGAGGTGTGATGTTGTGGGGGTGCTTAGCTGGTGACTGTGATTTATTTAGAATTCAAGGCACACTTAACCATCTGGTTTGGGCTTAGTGGGACTATCATTTGTTTTTCAACAGGACAATGACCCAACACACCTCCAGGCTGTGTAAGGGCTATTTTACCAAGAAGGAGAGTGATAGTTCTGCATCAGATGACCTGGCCTCCACAATCCCCAAACCTCAACCAAATTGAGATGGTTTGAGATGAGTCGGACTGCAGAGTGAAAGAAAAGCAGCCAACAAGTGCTCAGCATATGTGGGAACTCCTTCAAGACTCTTTGAAAAGCATTTCAGATGAAGCTGGTTGAGAGAATGCCAAGTGTGCAAAGCTGTTATCAATGCAAAGGGTGGATATTTAAAGAATCTCAAATGTAAAATAGATTTTGATTTGTAGTAACACTTTTTTTGGTTACTACATGATTCCATATGTGTTATTTCATTGTTTTGATGCCTTCACTATTATTCTACAATGTAGAAAATAGTAAAAAAATAAAGAAAAACCCTTGAATGAGTAGGTGTTCTCAAACCTTTGACCGATGGTGTATAGGTAGGGGTAAAGTGACAAGGCAACAGGATAAATAAGACAGTAGCCGCAGCATATGTGTTGAGTGTGAAAATGTGTGTGTGTGTGTGTGGGGGGGTCAGTGTTTGGGTAGTCCAGTGTGTCCAAGAGAGTTAGTGCAAAAAAGGGGTCAATGCAGGCAGTCCGGGTAGCCATTTGATTAGCTATTTAGCAGTCTATTGGCTTGGGGGTAGAGGCTGTTCATGGTCCTGTTGTTTCCAGACTTGGTGCACTGGTACCGCTTGCCATGTGGTGGTAGAGAGAACATATGGCTTTGACAATTTTTTGGGGCCTTCCTCTGACATTGCCTGGTATAGAGGTCCTGGATGGCAGGGAACTTGGCCTCAGTGATGTACTGGGCTGTATTCATCACCCTCTGTAGAGCCTTGCAGTTGGGTGCCTTACAGTTGATGTACCAATACCTGATGCAGCAGGTCAATATGCTCTCAATGGTGCAGCTGTATGACTTTTTGAGGATCTGAGGGCCCATGCCAAATCTTTTCCGACTCCTGGGGGGAAGAGGTGCTGTCGTGCTCTCTTCATAACTGTGTGGGTGTGTGTGGACCATGTTAATTCCTTAGTGATGTGGATACCGAGGAACTTGAAGCTCTCGACCCTCTCCCCTGTAGCTCCAAAGAATGTGGATGGGGGCATGCTCGCCCGCCCGTTTCCTGTAGTTCACGATCAGCTACTCTCTCTCGCAGATGTTGAGGACACTTTCGGTATTGCAGTTTAACTACAGTCCGGCCCAGGAAGACAATTCCCATAGACATGGAGACACTTCATCATTACTTTATGCACAAAACACCCATTGAATTATTCAAATAATAATTGTTGCAGATGCCAATAATTTTTTCAAAAGATATAAAAAGGATAATTCACCCAAATTACAAAATATATTTTGGGGTTTACTTCCATGTAAGGTATGACATGCTTTCCCATTCAAGTCATGGGACCGATATTATAATTGTTTGTGTATCATGTTCAAATCGTCTATTAAGTGATTTTATTGAGCTTCACAATACATTTTATATAGTTTTGAATGATTTGGACATGATGAGTAAAAAATGCTAATATTAGGTCCCATAAGGTCTACCTACACCTGTTGTATTCGGCGCATGTGACAAATAAAATTTGAGATTTGAATTTTTCCACAAATGCTAAAACGTTAGCATATGGAAAAGGTGCCAGGGAAACTAACATACCAGGAACATACTTTTAAAAAGTTTACTTTTAGACTTCTTCTCCTTCTTAAAAGGTGTGAGGCCTCCTCGTGTCAAGCATTTTTGTTAAAGGGATACTTCAGGATTTTTGCCAATGAGGCGTTATCTACTTCCCCAGAGTCAGATGAACTCAGTCGATACCATTATGTATCTGTGTCCAGTTTGAAGGAAGTTAGAGGTAGTTTTGCAAGCCAATGCTAACTAGCAATTACGCTGGCGCTAGTTAGCAACTTCCTTCAAACTGCACGCAGACATAACAATGGTATCCACAAGTTTATCTGACTCTGGGGAAGTAAATAAAGGGCATTACCATTACTCATTACCAAAATCCCAAAGTATCTCTTCAAGGAAAAAACTGCAAGTCGTCAATGCTCGATTCAAATAATGCATATGTGACAAAGTGGATGATTCTAATGCATAGGACACTCAAGGACATTCAGAGACTTGTCCCAAAGCCACTCCTGCATTGTCTTGGCTGTGTGCTTAGGGTTGTTGTCCTATTGGAAGGTGAACCTTCGCCCCAACCCTGAGGTCCTGAGTGCTATGGAGCAGTTTTTCACCAAGGATCTCTCTGTACTTTGCTCCATTCATCTTTCCCTCGATCCTGACCAGTCTCCCAGTCCCTGCTGCTGAACAACATCTCCACCTCATGATACTGCCACCACCATGCTTTACCGTAGGGATGGTACCAGGTTTTCTCCAGTCGTGACACTTGGCATTAAGGCCAAAGTACAATCTTGGTTTCATCAGACCAGAGAACCTTGTTTCTAATGGTCTGAGAGTCTTTAGGTGCCTTTTGGCAAAATGTAAGAATGGCCCATGTTCTGAATTCTGGCGCTGTACATTTCAAAAGTGCTGAACAAATAGTTATTGACTACGACCGTCTTAGCTCACTCATAAAGGTCTTAATCGAAATTACGGATTGCCTCTCATCTGCTCGTCATTCCCTTATGCCATAGTTTGTACATATCAATTATCAGTAGAAACCACATTTGTTTAAGCAAGTCAGCCATATCAGCTAGGCAGTAAATGAGGCTGAATGAACTGTGTCGCTGATTGCCAGGCGTAGCGGTGGTAAGGATTCACTCCATGGTGCTGAAAAGAAAGCTCTGCTGTTGGGACAGCTTTATGTAGGCCCTAACAGTTTTGTGGGCACCGTTTGTCACCGTTATAGTGCAATTCATGTATTGTTTGGTGTTGTGCAGTGGCTTTGCTGGTTTTAGACCCCATCATAGCACTGAGACTGCACTTGTGAAGGTGGTAAATGACCTTTTAATGGCATCAGACCGAGGCTCTGCATCTGTCCTCGTGCTCCTAGACCTTAGTGCTGCTTTTGATACCATCGATCACCACATTCTTTTGGAGAGATTGGAAACCCAAATTGATCTACACGGACAAGTTCTGGCCTGGTTTAGATCTTATCTGTCGGAAAGATATCAATTTGTCTCTGTGAATGGTTTGTCCTTGACAAATCAACTGTAAATTTCGGTGTTCCTCAAGGTTCCGTTTTAGGACCACTATTGTTTTCACTATATATTTTACCTCTTGGGGATGTCATTCGAAAACATAATGTTAACTTACACTGCTATGCGGATGACACACAGCTGTACATTTCAATGAAACATGGTGAAGCCCCAAAATTGCCCTCACTAGAAGCATGTGTTTCAGACATAAGGAAGTGGATGGCTGCAAACTTTCTACTTTTAAACTCAGACAAAACAGAGATGCTTGTTCTAGGTCCCAAGAAACAAAGAGATCTTCTGTTGAATCTGACAATTAATCTTAATGGTTGTACAGTCGTCTCAAATAAAACTGTGAAGGACCTCGGCGTTACTCTGGACCCTGATCTCTCTTTTGAAGAACATATCAAGACCATTTCAAGGACAGCTTTTTTCCATCTACGTAACATTGCAAAAATCAGAAACTTTCTGTCCAAAAATGATGCAGAAAAATTAATCCATGCTTTTGTCACTTCTAGGTTAGACTACTGCAATGCTCTACTTTCCGGCTAGCCGGATAAAGCACTAAATAAACTTCAGTTAGTGCTAAATATGGCTGCTAGAATCCTGACTAGAACCAAAAAAATTGATTATATTACTCCAGTGCTAGCCTCCCTACACTGGCTTCCTGTCAAAGCAAGGGCTGATTTCAAGGTTTTACTGCTAACCTACAAAGCATTACATGGGCTTGCTCCTACCTATCTCTCTGATTTGGTCCTGCCGTACATACCTACACGTACGCTACGGTCACAAGACGCAGGCCTCCTAATTGTC
Organism: Oncorhynchus keta; assembly: GCF_023373465.1. Lineage (NCBI taxonomy): Eukaryota > Metazoa > Chordata > Actinopteri > Salmoniformes > Salmonidae > Oncorhynchus > Oncorhynchus keta. The sequence continues at coordinate 8,580,834 of NC_068453.1, forward strand.
CCTAGAATTTCTAAGCAAACAGCTGGAGGCAGGGCTTTCTCCTATAGAGCTCCATTTTTATGGAACGGTCTGCCAACCCATGTCAGAGACGCAAACTCGGTCTCAACCTTAAAGTCTTTACTGAAGACTCATCTCTTCAGTGGGTCATATGATTGAGTGTAGTCTGGCCCAGGAGTGGGAAGGTGAACGGAAAGGCTCTGGATCAACGAACCGCCCTTGCTGTCTCTGCCTGGCCGGTTCCCCTCTTTCCACTGGGATTCTCTGCCTCTAACCCTATTACAGGGGCTGAGTCACTGGCTTACTGGGGCTCTTTCATACTGTCCCTGGAGGGGGTGCGTCACCTGAGTGGGTTGATTCACTGATGTGGTCATCCTGTTTGGGTTGGCGCCCCCCCCTTGGGTTGTGCCGTGGCGTAGATCTTTGTGGGCTATATTCAGCCTTGTCTCAGGATGGTAAGTTGGTAGTTGAAGATATCCCTCTAGTGGTGTGGGGGCTGTGCTTTGGCAAACTGGGTGGGGTTATATCCTTCCTGTTTGGCCCTGTCCGGGGGTGTCCTCGGATGGGGCCACAGTGTCTCCTGACCCCTCCTGTCTCAGCCTCCAGTATTTATGCTGCAGTAGTTTATGTGTCGGGGGAGTAGGGTCAGTTTGTTATATCTGGAGTACTTCTCCTGTCCTATTCGGTGTCCTGTGTGAATTTAAGTGTGCTCTCTCTAATTCTCTCTTTCTTTCTCTCTCTCGGAGGACCATGCCTCAGGACTACCTGACATGACTCTTTGCTGTCCCCAGTCCACCTGGCCGTGCTGCTGCTCCAGTTTCAACTGTTCTGCCTTATTATTATTGGACCATGCTGGTCATTTATGAACATATGAACATCTTAGCCATGTTCTGTTATAATCTCCACCCGGCACAGCCAGAAGAGGACTGGCCACCCCACATAGCCTGGTTCCTCTCTAGGTTTCTTCCTAGGTTTTGGCCTTTCTATGGAGTTTTTCCTAGCCACTGTGCTTCTACACCTGCATTGCTTGCTGTTTGGGGTTTTAGGCTGGGTTTCTGTACAGCACTTTGAGATATCAGCTGATGTACGAAGGGCTATATAAATAAATTTGATTTGATGTATCCCAAAAGAAAAAGTGTACTTTACCCCACCAAGATTTCCATGCTAAAATCGCCACTGGGAGTCTCAAACCAAAATAATGAGAAGAAAATGCATTCATTTGTTGGGGCCACTAGAGGGCGGTGATCAGTGGCGATTTTAGCATGTAAATCTTGTACATGCACCGCCAAATCTGAATAGTAGGCTAAATTATGAGGGGGAACGGGACCATATTATTAGGGTGAGGCACATGGGCTATTAACACCTTACTACACTTAGTATTACTTTCTTAGCTACAGTATACATATCTCCATGGCATATTGCATCATTTATGCAGCAGCATACAAGGCATTTTAGGACTCATTGTTGTGCTGTGCTCACTTGAACAGGAAGGTTGCACGACGGTGCTTCTTCTGGGAAAATGTTGTCATCAACGTCTGGCATTCTCTGGATTTATGGTGCTTTCAAGACAACTGGGAACTCTGAAAAAACAAGGTTGAATCATGACATCAGTGATCTTCAGGTCGGAGCTCTGGAAAGAGGCCCGAGTTCCCGAACTGGAATTCCGAGTTGGATGACCATTCAAAAGGTTTTTTCCGGATTGACAGCATGGTCAATGTATTCAACCTTTTCTGGGCCATGGTGTTGAAATGTTTATCCTTTTCAGTTTGGATAAGAGACCTTAAAACCCAGACTTGGACCACCCTCTCCACTGAATAGCAGACTAGTGATTGCTTTGCAACCGTTGCAGTTAGCCACTGATTCTTTATAAACTACTCATTGTTGAATTTGCGATTTCCAATGTTGGATTGAAAATTATTTTCCAGTAGATTGTTGACGTGATTCATGACGATGACTGCTTGTCTAGCTTGCTAGCTAAGATTTTGAAAGTATGATGCTGACATGATCAGTCCAATCAAAGCTACGGTAGATATAACGTGATTTGGCGTCATTTTATCTGTGACCAATGACCTTGAGCCTTCTTGGATGGGAACTTCTAATGTATATATGACAGCACCCAAGGGGGCTTGAACTTTCTAGCTCTCCCTGTAGATTATGGTGTCCGCATGGGAAGATTACCTCCTCCTACACATATTTACCCCTGGCTGCCCCTCTACCACAGAAAGCACTGAGCTAGGCTGAAACACCTGTATTTTGGAGCTGCCTCACACAAGCAAAAAATGTATTAACTCAATACATTTTTTTTTTACATTGTTTTCAAACTGATATGTAACGTCTATTAATGCCAAAATAACATGCACAACAGGCAACAACAACAAAATAAATATATAAATAAATATATATTTTGTCTAAACAGATGGGGCTCAAAGCACGTGGGGCACTCCTGTGCCTTCCCTGAATGACGGATCGCCACTGGGTACTCCAGCACTAGAGGTGGCGAAAAAAATCACCAATATGAGTTTTACGCTTTTTTCAAACACAAAATAAGAAGTCATGTTACTTTAAAATTGAGATAGCGCTCAATGGTGCTGCCCATGCATTCACATGAGCCATTATGGTACAGATACAAATACGAATTCTCTTTCTATTATGGGTGGCGAATAGTGTAATGCCAGCAGAAAAAACTGCGGCCAAAGACTACCGGGTCATGGCCAAAAAAATACAAAAATGTCCTCAAATTAAACGAAATGTTCGCACGTGAACCAAACTACATAACAATTCTCCAATTGTCTTGTATTTTAATTTGAGTGTTGCTATGATGATAACAGTTCTTTGGAATGCCAATAATTATGTCATTCACTAGGCTGGAAAAAAAGAATCAGTATGATTCATGAAAATATCAGACATGCCTGCCTCTGAATTAATTGTTAATAACAATGCCAGGGTATGGCGTGAATTGCGTGCCAACCTCATTTGTACCAAAGTAGAAACTGTTATGAAACTCTAGTCCAGAGAATCGGGTTTATTCAGTTTTGGTCCCAACCAGGGCAGGGCAAAAGCTGCTACACGAGATTTGTAGGCTAAACAGGATTATTAATTACATCTCGTGCATGATATGAGCTCATAATTATTAAGGCCATATAGGGTCTGAAGCAAAAGGTTTGCGGAACATTCCAGATGTGACACGTTAGTGCGTGCGTTAAGTTCAAGGGATTGCCATGCTGTCATTAGCCAAGATTGCTTAATTGTTTAAGTGAAAAAGCCTATAATAGCCTACATATTTAACTGGGACTCGGAGAAAGGCGCTCTTGATCATTTCGAGTAGTCAGTGGGCGGTCTCCAGCACTTGAAAGAAAGCTCCAGTTCACTGCTCAGCTGCGGTATTGGGTGGAGTCTTGTGCGCTTGACGCTTCACTGGAACAGGAGACCTGCTACATTACGCACGGAGAGGTCGCCAAGTACGCCTGTACCGCGAGGAGACTGGAGGGCAGGGAACTCCGAGAACAAAGCTAACGATTTTATGTTTTTGTTCTACGAAAAGGAAGAGTTTGTTACTCCATCCCTGTATACAGAGTGACGTTTTGGGACATTTGGATATATATTTTCTCAGAAGCCTATGGTTCTTTTAAGATTATTATAAAGGTAAGTGCATATCTAAGAAAGTTAAGTACAGTACATTCAATGTAAATGTGTCTACCATACCTTGTGACTATGGAAGCGTATTTTGGACTAATTGGGTATAAATATTTCAAATCCGCAAAGAAAATACTGGGAATGGGGATTATGATGTCCCAGTGTCCCACTGCAAAATATCTTAATGTTGGTCTTTATTTGATCATGACATAATCTCATAGGCTACATCGAAACCAATGGCGAGAATGGAATGTCAAAGCAGTCCACCTTGACAAATCACCCATCAACAGCTTTGAGCATCCATTGTAAGTGTATTTTGAAGGTCATAAACAAGGAGGGCTTTTCCGGTGGAGCCTATTTGCTCCTCGCTAACATACCTGCTCCAGAATAACTCGTCTATCAGTTTATGAGCTTTGTACTAGACAATGCCGGACCATGACTACCCACGGAGTGACGGGTGCAAAAACCTGCACTGTATGTACTAGGTATATTGTAATAACTACCTGCTATAGAGGGTATGATAACTGTATTAAGAGAACGACGCACTAGTCGAGGGACCTACTGAACTTGGCTAAGACTTGGATGTGTTGCCCCGCTGAGGCGACCAGCAGTGGCAAACATGACAACCTGTTGCAAAATGACTGGTACTTCACCTCAGCTGAGATGGTTGAGTCAGTGTCCGTTTGGAGTTCAAACTTTGGGCTTGAGAGTTTGGTATTTACATGAAATAGATGTTTTTTTTGGGGGTGGAAGGAATGAGGAAGACATTTTCCCAGGGGAGCTGTGGGAGAGTGTTCTGTTCTCACCAGCGAGTTTCCCCTGAGAGTATTGAGACCGTCAACATGATGTTGATGTTACAGTAAACCAAAACACCACTGTATTATTACATGCATTCTATTACTGTACCCCCTTTGTTCAGGCTATCAGGGAAGTAGTCTTCTACTGTACACCTACTACTATGTTATTGTTTGACCGAGCCTCCTTTCCTGAAAGCCGTCCCCACTTCTCTCTGTTTCCAGACTGCTTGAGGAGATTAAAAGGTCATTCAGAGTGAGAGCAGACACGTTCCCTCGACTTTCTCTCCAAGGACTGCTCGGAAACCCCTGGCCCCTCATGAGATGCCCACGAGTCGCCTGGCATTTGACCCGATAACCATGGACGTCCGAGTGAAGGCCAATCCGAACCTCCACTTCGGGGTCAACGGGAGTCACGACGGCGCTGATAGAAACTCCCACAGTAAACCATTTGTGAGTATAACTTATATGGAACCCTTTCCGTTAATGGTTTATTCTCTTGGTATCTTAGGTCAAAATGTCTCAATGTTTCTCCCTTTGTTCACAATTGACGTACCCATATTAGGGGGGCATGGCGTTGAAGTATTCACCCACCTGTTCCTGGTTTAGAGCAGGTGCTTTTCAGTGACTGATCTGTTTATACAGCAAAGTCTGTCTCCATGCCCCACTCTGTCACGCTGTCACTGAGACATTACACAGGATTAATGACTACATCCTGTTGCATGCCTCAGGGATGACACGCACACAACAGAGAGACTGAGGGAAAACCGGTTAAGGTGCAGTTTTGTTGGTCCTGCTTCACACAACAGAAGTCAGTGGTCTTTGTGTTTGGTTTCAAATGAGTTTGCCTGCAGATGTATGTGTGTGTGTATGGCTGAGTAGAACAGGTCTGTGTTGTGGTAAAGATTTACCTCTGGTAAAGGTTGATCTCGCCATCCCCACAGCGATGCCTAGCAACGAGATGTTATCCTGCTGCGGTAACCTGTTCACCCTAGTAATCACAGGCACAGGGTCGTAACCTGAAACAGCAAACAAAAAATATTTGGTTTGTCGCTGATTGACAGTGGTGGTAATGGTTGTTGAAAGGGTGTATAGGTGCATCCATTGTTTATTTTCTTGTTGCAATAAAAATGGGCCATTGTCAACCAGGTATTTGTGTCTGTGTGCACTTTCCTGGGTTTGTGTGTCTACTGCCTACATGTGTATTTAGATGACACATTGTTTTATGGGGGATCTTCAGTATATATAGCTAGTCTCTAGCTCATTTGTGCATTCTGTTGACCTAATACCTTTTTCCTGAACCCATTAAGGTTCATTTTAAACAATCTAACCAGGTTGCCCTTTGATTCAGCGTATTATCTTGAGTGAAACAGACCCCAGGGAGCAGTGGACAAATCTATGGTCGGCGTCATCCAGCAGCCGTCAAAGCAGCCCCATCGTTGTATACCCTCTGTCTATTGTGTTGTGTTGTGTGGCTGTATGTGCTCTGTACAGAGGGACAGGTAGTGATGTAACAGGTAGGCAGTGAGGCCTCCCTGCTGGAGGGTGTAGGCTCCTTCCTCCAGGTCTCAGATGTCCACGAGCGGATGGTCCCTAAAACAGTACACCGAACGAACGGCAGACGAACAGCAGATCGACATTCAGTGTAGTGTGTGTGTGTGTGTGTGTGGTCCTTTCGAGTATGAGGGGAAAGGCTAAACCAACAGGATCTGTGTTTGTTTACATGCTTAACATAACTTTTTTGGGCAACAGGAAGTATATTCCATACACTAGACCTGATTATGGTATAGGAGATACTGTATGTCACATTAATGTAACTCGTGTTACCAATTACCCCTTAACCAAAGAGCACCATTAACCTACGTTTCTGATGATCTACTAGTGTGTCCCTGTAGTTGGCGCTTCCCATCCAAGTAACTTGTGTGTTGTTGTTCTGTGTCGCCCCCTACAGGAGGATAAGGCGCTGCATTTCTTAAGCCAGGAGGAGCAGGATTGTATCCTGTTCTTTGAGGAGACCATCGACTCCCTGCTGACTACCCCAGCAGTGGATGAGCTTGATGAACCAGGACCCCCCATCCTGGCATCCGCCCCCAGCCTCAGCCCCGTACCACCCCTCTCAGCCTTGGACAGGCCGACCAAGAACCAGGACATCATAGACCTGGTTCGCCCAGCACAGACTGATCTGGTCCACCCCACACATGCACCATTCAACCCCCCCATGCCAGGTACAGAACAGTTCACTCCTTGCTCCACCCTGAACAGTAATGTTTACATTTGATTATCAGTCCCTTGGATCATTAGAATGACTACAGTCAAATGAGATCAGACTTCACTATCATCAGCATGACAGATTACTCAACATGGACATTTGTACTGTATAGTGTCACGTGTGCTCCCTCTCCGGCCTCCAGGGCACACACCTGTCACCAGCATTACGCGCCTGACACTCACCTGGACTCCATATATCTCCTTGATTACCTGCCCTTTATATGTCCCTCCCTTTGGTTTCTTCCCCAGTCGTCGTTGTTGCCGTTTCATGTCGGTGCTCCGTTTGGGTTTCTTGTTTTGTTCGTTTGTTTAAATGTATTCACTCCCCGAACTTGCTTCCCGACTCTCAGCGTACATCGTTACAACAGGAAATATGGTTGACTTTCCATTGACCCAATGGTTCTTTGAAGATATAGATTTGCCATTGACCTTGTCTTCTGAAGATACAGAACGTGTAGAGAACTGATGAGTTTACTTGTCAAACTCTTTCTCTTTGCAGATTTCACCCAGAATATGGTAATGAACAACCCCGAGAGGCATTTTGAGAACAAACCGAGGCGTGAGGTGATGGAAAACTTCCCTACGGAGTACAACCTGCCCCTCCCTGGCAAGGACAGTGCCCCCTATGGCCATGCCCTGTACCAGCCTGTAGGCTCTGTCCCCACCCCCGTCCGCATCGCTCAGAAGATTGCAGAGCACCAGGGGAGTGCGGGGAACACCAACATCCTCTCTTCCTCCCTCCTGCCCAACTGCCGTAGGAGCCTCAATTTAGAGAACAGAGAGAGTCCATCCACCCACCCAGATTATCCAATCAAACAGGACCCGACCACCTCAGCCAAGCCCACCCATTACCCCAACAACATCAGCATGATAATGGGCAGCAACCAGCACCACAGCCATTCGCTGGCCAGTGTGAACCTCCAGGACAGGAAGTCTCAGATGCTGGCTAACCTATCAGGGACGACCCACCCTGTGGAGGCGGAGGAGCTCCATGGGCTGCAGAAGGCCCATGTAAACCTTCCCACCCGCAGTGTGTCTTTCAAGGATCCCACTCCAAATAAGTCCCGGATGGAGGCACTGTCCAAACTGGGCTTGACCCGAAACAGCAGCACAAACACCAAACCCACTGCTGCCCCGATTCCGGTTGCCACCCCTACACCCGTTCCTATGCCTACCCCTACACTGACACCCGTGACTAAACCAGAAGTGGCCAGACAGGCAAAGACCTTGCCACCAGCAACAGTCAACAGCAACACCTCTCATGCAAGTATCCATGACAACAAGCCTGCTTCTCCGTCGCCCGAAGTCTCGTCCAAGGACTTTAACAGCTATGGCGGGAAGACCATCGTGGTGAACCCCTCTAAGGCTGCTGCTGCTGCTCCCTCCACCAGCAGCCATGGCAGTAAGGCCCACCCAGGGACCTCTCACAGTGACTTCAACCCTTACGGGGGTAAGACTAAGGTAATGAAACCTGCTCCTGTTACCACAACCAGGGCTGACCTAACCCAACCAGACATTGAGAGCAGGGACGTGCCTCCTCCAGCATCCACCCCAGCCAGAGTGATGTCTCCCCCAGCCTCCATCCCAGCTAGAGTGATGTCTTCCCCAGCCTCAACCACCCCAGCCAGAGTGATGCCTCCCCCAGTCTCCACCTCCACCCCAGCCAGAGTGATGCCTCCCCCAGCCTCAACCTCCACCCCAGCCAATAGGATGCCTCCACCAACCTCCACCTCCATCCCAACCAAAGGAGAAACCATGTCCTACGAGGTCAAGAGCTACGGGGGGAAGACCAGATTGGTCACCCCATCCCACACCACCCCCTCCCCCGTTTCCACCCCTGATATCCTCACACACACTCCAGTGAGGTCCCCCAGCAAAGCTTTAGCCCCAGTGCCTTCTCCAGCCTCCAGACCTTTCCGCTATAGCACTCCCCCTAGCGCCAACAGGGCGGTGGCGTCTCCCACTTCTCCGGAGTCCCGGCCGAAGTCCATCTCCAAGCCATCCTTCCGCTCCCAGGGGATCACAGTGCAGTTCTCCGGACGGGGAGTGACGGATGAGTCGCGCAGAGAAGCTCTCCGGAAACTGGGACTGCTGAAAGACACTTTCTAACTCTCTGCATAACCTCCATTCAGCTTCCAGGTGGACAGACCTCTGGAGTTGTTCTGAAAGGGTGCGAGGCGTGGCAGGAGAGGACTCCTACATTACGGTGGAATGAAACAGGATCCGGGCTGAAACCGGCACACCCGGTTCTGAGCGCTGAATGCTGACAAACGAGTCCGACACGTCACATGGCCTAGTTGACAAATACACACACACACACACACACACGGACATGTATGCACACACATTCGTCAAACAGACACACACGCACTCAAACACACACGTGCACACGCACTCATACCCACAAATGCATTCACCCAACAACTCCCACACGTATATGCATCAAAGCACTGTCTCTTTATTGTGCTCTATTTAACTGTGGTCCTACGAAGTGTTTTACATTGCCTCTGAATCAAGACATATTGTACTTTACAGAAAACACGTACCTCTATTGTTCTCTGGGCCCGAAACAGACAAAACAAACAGACATGTTCAAAGGGTTAATGCAGAACAGCTGAATGTCTTTGGCATTGGCACATTTGACAGAGACAGACTTTATTCTACCTTTGCCACCTTCTGGATGTCACATCCTCAGCTACCAGTGAGAATCCTTACATGCTCTCGCTCTCCAAAGATGGATATATATATATATACCCAATATATTTATGCTTACTTTATATGACACTATATTGATTACTGATCCGTTTGAGCCGGGTACTGATAAAGTGGACTTGAACCATTATAAACTGGCTGTGAAGTCACCTGAGAACTGAAGAGCCTCACAACATGTCACTTTGTTTACCGATTTCGGCGTTGTTGTTATCCAGGGGGTTATTATGAGTGTGATGTATCTCACCGTTCAGCTCTTATGAGCGTGAACAAGGTTTGAAGGACTTTCCCGGCAGAATAAGGTTGAATTGACTTCACTCACTAATTGTCACGTTTACTCCCTCTCCAGCGCTCACCGTCACCAGTTTACTCTTTATTACGCACACCTGCCATCATCGTTACGCGCACCTGTGCCTCATGAAACTCACCTGGACTCCATCACCTTCCTGATTACCTCCCCTATAGCTGTCACTCCCCTTGGTTCTTTCCTCAGGCGTTATTGACTCTGTTTCTGACTGGCTGGTTCATGTATATAGGCTACTCGTGTTGCTTGCATTGTTCCATGTTCATTTATTTATTAAATTCACTCCCTGTACGTACTCCCAGCGTACACGTTACACTAATCTATTAGAATGTATCTATATTCCCTGTGAGGACGGTAACCATCCTACTCATAAATATTGATGATATCCTACTTGATAGGTATTTATGCACCCATTGATCTCCACTGCTGCCTCATGGTATGTTAATGACAGGTCACTCAGAAGGGGGGTACATTCCCCCATGCAAGAGCAAAGCTTAGGAATGTAACAATTGATTGATTGGCATACCAAGCAAACTAAGCAGCGATTCAAGTAGTTTGCATTCATGGACCTCATATGCTCAGCTCGAGGGTTATCAAATTATTGGAAGTTCTGAAGTGACCCCATGTGTTTTATCTCCTCATATGACATTTTTGTGAATGTAAGTTGCAGAAAAGAACAGGCTTGAGTTTCTAGGAAAGGAGTGATATGTAACTACAGTGCTGGCTAAAGGGTATTTTTACTCCATGGATGTGCCTCCCACATAAAACCACTGAATGTGGTTTGAAAAGTAGACTTTTACTACTTTGAGGGGAAAAAAACGTAACTTGGTGAGGACGGGCAAGGGCTTGCAATGTCCAAAACACAAGCACTGAAGCCACAGAATCCAGAAATACTCACAAGGACCATTGTTTTTTCTTGTTTTGCCCTTCTTTTGTTCATGTACTGTGTGCTGAACTTGCATTTGCAGTGTGTCATTTATCTGTCATCATAACTATTGGTACATAACCCTGGTGTGTGTGTGTGTGTGTGTGTGTGTGTGTGTGTGTGTGTGTGTGTGTGTAACATGTTTGTCCATTTTCAAGTTTTTTTTTTAATGGAAAAAAAGTCAGACTCCGGTTTTGTAGTTCATCTACAGTAACTCATGAAGTATCTAATACACACAAACACACACTGGGAAAATATACCTGTAGTTTGCAGACCCAGGGAGAGAAACCAAAGAGACTCATGTACAAAATCTTTATTTGACATTCAATTAACATTTACAAATTGTCAACTAAAGTTGCTGCTATGGTACAACAGCGCCTTTATAGTTTTGTCTCATTGTCTTATTGTACACAACGTTTAATGTACATCTGTGTCACCTAATAAAGAGAGTAATATACATTACTTATCCTATCCAGAGTTTGTTATTCTTCGCAGGGCATTTACTATACCATGTTATGAGCGAGTTGAATCTCAGTGTATGGTTTATAATGATTTCTCTTCCCTGGGAATTCACCATGGTTTTAATGGAACAGTAAACAGACAAGCTTTCCAGGGCATCAACTCACCTCAGCCTACACTCGAAGCCCTCATTCTATTACTTCATTGACTGTCCATCCATGAAGGTCATGATTCCAGAGTTCCCTGTCTCCTTTCTGCCACTAAGATGAAATAATTGGACAGTCAAACTTCCCATAAGTCTTTCTCAATATTGTTTTTGTCTTTCCCTTTTTCAGATCGGATGACAGAGGAAGACGTAAGACTATTGAGATACTTTCTTTCGTACAGAATATTTCACTGGAGAGCTGTAGCCCACTGTGTACTCTCTCTCTGCTCGGTGGACGGCCGCTCCCAGTTTCACATGGGTATGCTGTCTACACTGCAGAGTTCAGACCACTTTACCCAGCCAAAACAGAGAGCCTTTTTCCCCCTCTATAGGGCATGGGTCTAAGTGTGTATCTGAGAAGATCTGAGGCATTGGCTTTTTTGGGAGAGTGAGCAAGGGCAACTAAAGCTGTGGTTTGGTAAGGAGCGTGTGTGTGTGTGTGTGTGTGTGTTGAGGGGAGGTACGCAGGCAGGAATTGAGGAAATAAGCATGTTTAGGGTCTGTAATTAGAGGCAGCAGAAAAACCCTTTAAGAGTGCCCTCTAACAAACACACACACACTCCCTCTGCAATACTACCTCTTTCTCTTACACACAGATCCCCTAATAGTGTCTTGCACTCCCTCTCATACACACATAGGTACATCAATGGAGGAGCTAAGGCTCCCAGCCATATTGGTGGGACCAGGGTTGGGGAGTAAGGGATTACAAAATGGTAACTGTAATTGTACATTACCAGTAAAAATATATTGTAATCAGATTACAGATACTTTTGAAAAACAAGATGCTTTACTTCGAGGATTACTTTAAAATTCAGAAAGGAGGTTTGCAAAAAAATACATATTGGACACCTCTGTTTTCTCAATGACATTCAAATCAGCATTGAAAAAAGTTATGTTTGTTCCACCTGAGCGAGTCTGAACACAAGTTAGAGACCACTATGATGACACAGCACATGGGTTTGATGGATCGCGGGAAAAGAGCAGGAATAGGCTTTTGTAGGCTACAGTCCAAGCTATTCCTTCCAATGGTGCGGCTGCTGATCGGCATCCAAAGATTATCCAACTGGAATAAACACTTGGAGGTAAGGATGACAGCAGTGGTATAGTCTACGGCGGTCACTTATTATTGATATCTACATAGCGCATTGATGTGAATCACACTGCTGCTCTCTCATTTAGCCATTTGCGCCTTACGGATTGTGGTTGTTGTGGATGGCTGTTCACAAATCTAAATGTGTATTTGAACCCATTAATGGTTGAATTCAAGAAGTTTAAGATGCCTATCAATCGTTGTTTTTGAAACCAGTGGTCAGCCAGTGAAAAATGCGCTCTTGCAACAGCTGCACCGTGCGGATCCCAGCCTATGGAATAAAAGTGGGGCTTTTATTGCTGAATCTAATTCATGCTGGTTCATTTTTTTAAATCCATAGGCCAAAAGGACACATGTTCAAACTCACATACTTTTGATATACTTAAAGGGGCAATCTGTAGTTGCTACATCCATATTTTGACATGTAAATTATATATATATATATATATATCCATTGATTCTTGAAGAATGTAACTTGTAAATGCCTCATGAGCTTAGATCAACTGTCGTACTCCATCAGAACCCAAAATATAAGCTTGTTTTTCTCACAATGTTTGTTAAAACAATACTTTTGATATCAGGGATGGTCAGTCCTTGCGTCCATAGTTCTGTCTATTACTCTGAGAGTGATTACATTTCTCCAGACCCATCCCTCAGCTTTTTAACAAAACAGAGGTGGTTCTTTTGTTATTGTTTCATCTGTGGATTTGCCCTTTAAACAGCTGCATATTATCAAGACATCAAAGTGTCACCAACAAAAAGGGAGACTAAAAGGCCAAAAGCAAGTGCAGCATATGGCATTCATTTTATGCTCAGGTAAAACAATTTGGCTAATCTATACTTCCATATTTCCAAGTCCTATTCTTGAAGGTCAAGGGTTACAACATTTACTGGAGTGACTATAATGATGATATTCATGTAATCATATATGTTGTAGAAAGCGATGGTTTAGAAGAAGCCTACATAACCAACCCATAAAGTAAAATGAACATCCATATATGGCCAGCTATGTACATTTTAACATTATTTATCCAGCAATGATGTGGTTATGTTGGTAACATAGTATGTCTTCTTCTAATGCCTATAAGGGGGAAGTAATCAAAAAGTAACTGACTGTAATCAGATTACGTTACCGAGTTTTGGGAATCCAAAAGTAGCATTTTACAATTTTGGACAAGTAACTAGTAACTAACAGATTACATTTAGACAGTAACCTACCCAACCCTGGGTGGGACAAAGATCATGGACCCAGTAAAGAAGTCGAGCCAGAGGAGTGAGTCACAAACGGACACTTTTACTGAAACAGGCAGAAATTGGCTTACAGAGCTGGTGCAGAAAAGCCCATGCAGTAGAGTACAGATTATCTATCTATAGATTCAACAGACAGAAATAATCAAACAGAAGTTATCACTGAGTAGGGCTCAGGAGGCAAGAGCACAGATAAGTATCTTATCCATTTGTCTAAAACTACAATACGGCACACAAATTCCAAATCAACAACCTGTATATCACCCCAAAAAAGTATAGATTTTTCATGAAAATAAAGGAAACATCTAGAAAGCCAAAATGCTGAAAAAATAAAGAATATGTATTATATTCATCACTTATATTTTATTTCTGATGATGAAACGCTGGTCAGTCAACACGGGTCTCGTACCCGCCTCCGGGTCAGGGTCGTCACTGTGACAAGGTGTTCCATTTCCAACAGGGTTAGGAGGAGCAAACCATCTCTATGGTACAGATGCAGGATCTTAATCTGATCACCCTGTTGCAGGAGAACTGTTGCTGCAATGCGGGACATTTTAAAACTTTTAGTGTACGAGGTTTAAAAAGGCTTCTGAAGTTTGTAATTTCCACTTAGAAATTTCAGACTTGATTTTCCCTTACAAAAATGTATCAACCCCTACAAAAATATCCACTAATCATAATCCACACAATAATTCACATTTCCTATTGCTGCAGGATTATTGTCCTGCTGTAGCAAACTGGCTCAAATTAAGATCCTACATCTATCTGCAACCCTTCCTCACACACAAGCAACCACGCCTTTCTGTACATAATCTTGTCCTCCTTGTTCCCTTGTTTATCAAGTCATTTAGTAGTGGTGACCCGTCTGTGCTCCCTCTCCTCCTCCTCCATACCCCTCTCGAAGCTGCCTTTGAACAGTGTGTGATTTAGCTAGATAAAGAGATAAAAAGACTGAATGACAGATCTGTTCCTAGTAAGAGAAGCACAGTCCATCTCCAAAGACGGCCCACCCTCACCCGTCCCCTTTGCTTTCACACACATTCTGTCCCTTCTCCTCCTCTTGTGAGCCCTTGTCCACCATATCCTCATCCGGCACGGGAGCGAAGAGAAGACGACTGTGGTCCCTTGTCCTGCTGCCTAGCTGTCCGCGCGTCTGTTTGTCTGCGTCCACGTCTGTCTGTCCGTACATACGTCCGTCCGTCAGCTGGTCAGTCGCTCTTTCATTCATCTTTTGGTTCATTCTCTTGTTGAGACGGGGTGGGTGTTTGTGCTGCTGTGCTGGTGTCGTCCCGGGCGACGCACAGAAACGAAGGGGTGTTCTCTGGAACGCCTTAGCTGGATGAAGGGGGTGCGCCCCTCTTCCCCACTCCTCGTTGATGCCCTTTCTCTTTCTCTTCTTCCGGCGGCAGGGTTAGGTGTGGGAGTCTGCGCTTGCGTCAGTGGGCGGCTGGCGGACTCACTCCCTGCTCAGGCGAGACCGATGGTCCGCTCGCCCTCTCTCGCTCTCTCATTCGCTCGCTCCCTCAGCTAGACTCCAATCAGCATCTCCTAGGGGACAGAGCAGGGCTTTTACTGCAGTAGCTGTCTTCCAGAACACTCACTGTAATATTTATCCCCTCCTCAAATCCCCAAAACATCCACCCCCTTTTCTCCACCCATCCCTCCCTCAACCTCCTACCCCAATATCCATTCCCGTTCACTCCTTCAGTACCATCATTACTGCAGCTCCTTCCATCCATAGGTTGCGATGGTCTAGCGTCTGTTCGTAAGAAAATGTAATTGTGAGTGACAATCCAAAATAAAGTTTTGTTATTCATCAAAAACATCATTGTGTACTTTGCCATCAGTATCATTTCCTTCCAGTTCTCTGCTGCCTGTGACTGGAACGAATTGCAAAAATCGTTGAAGTTGGAGACTTTTATCTCCCTCACCAACTTTAAACATCTGCTATCTGAGCAGCTAAACGATCGCTGCAGCTGTACATAGTCCATCGGTAAATAGCCCACCCAATTTACCTACCTCATCCCCATACTGTTTTTATTTATTTACTTTTCTGCTCTTTTGCACACCAGTATCTCTACCTGTACATGACCATCTGATCATTTATCACTCCAGTGTTAATCTGCAAAATTGTAATTATTCGCCTACCTCCTCATGCCTTTTGCACACAATGTATATAGACCCCCCTTTTTTTCTACTGTGTTATTACATTACATATTGACTTGTTTATTGTTTACTCCATGTGTAACTCTGTGTTGTCTGTTCACACTGCTATACTTTATCTTGGCCAGGTCGCAGTTGTAAATGAGAACTTGTTCTCAACTAGCCTACCTGATTAGATAAAGGTGAAATAAAAAATATAAAAAATAAATAAGCATCTGTCAAATGTATGTTAGGTATGAATATGATGCGTGATGTTGCCCCGGATCTAAAGATCTCCTTTCTGAATTCTTTATAGTCACTTTTCCAAGACAAATATGAGGAGGACAAAGAACCACAAACTATTTTTGTTCTGATGAAAATAGAAAGTTCATGCAATCTTTATTTCCAAAAATAGAAAGCAATCTTTACAGAATTTAAGATATAGTTTCTTTCACAGTGCAAAAATAAAAGGGGGACAAATCTGTCTCTGATCAGAGTACTCATACGCCAACAAAATATGGTTTGACAGTTGGGAGACATTAAAACCCTTTCCCGTCTTAACATAAGCAGGCCTGAGTGCAGAGTCTGTCAGTAGCGTGTCCGGCTGAGCTGGCTGGCCCTATCCTCCTGGCCCTCATATCTGTCCTTTCACTCATGTTTCTCCTGCCTCTCTTGTCTGTCACGCTTTTCGTGCCTTTCAATTCTCTCCTGCTTTGTTTCCTGCTTTCTGTGCAGGTGCAGAGAACAAGGAGGGAGAGTCAGTAAGCTGACAAGCGCCACGTCCTTCGACAGGATCCCATTCTAATGCCAACCCTATTTCTACCAGCATTTGGCTGGTGGTCTGCTGTCAATTCCTGTCCCTGGCGGTGTGTGTGTGTGTGTGTGTGTGTGTGTGTGTGTGTGTGTGTGTGTGTGTGTGTGTGTGTGTGTGTGTGTGTGTGTGTGTGTGTGTGTGTGTGTGTGTGTGTGTGTGTGTGAGAGAGAGAGTAGTCGGTAAGGTAAGTTGAGGAGCGAGTCTCACCTTCCTCCGGTCTTGAAGATGAGGTCGGCGTTGGGTGCCCCTTTGGGGTGTTGGTAGCGCGGCCGCCGCTCCCGGTTGGTGTTGGCAGGAGCGGGCCGCTGGGCCAGAGACGCCATCATTTCTACATAATAACCAAGAAGGTAAACACAATGCTACACGAACCAAGAGAATTTAAGACAGTGCTACACAAAACCAAGGCAACACAAACCAAGTGTTAACACAATGCTACACAAACCAACAATGTTAACACAAGGCTACACAAACCAACAAAGTGTAGGCATGTGGAATGTTGGTAGTACTCCTGCTACTTTCTCTCGTCATCTCTCAAACACACTCCCCATTTCTTTCCCTTAATGCATGGCTCATTCTCCATCTGTCCCTCTTCTTACTGGTACTTTTCAATTACAAAACACATATTTTGACCAATGTGTAAAATACTGCTTTGTAGACACTCCTCTACGAAAACCATGATGTCTCTTCTCGTAACCCGTTCCAAAAGTTGAGAGTTTTAACTCTTGTAGGATGGACAGAACTAAAAACCAATGGAGGTGTGAGAAGAAACGCGGGCAAAAGTCAGGACAATTGCATGGCGTCAAGCTGGGAGGATTCTATGAAAGTATTAAGGCTCCTGCTCCTGACAGGCTCACTTTCCCATTGAACTCGTCATTTAAAAAAAAAAAAAAATTGAACCGCCAGGACATAAAACAATAGAGGTAAGATGGATGTCGGTTTTGAGACATGACATATAGTATTTTCATATTTAAGTATACGCATTTTTATATTATACGCTTTTTCATTCGAAGATTTCACACAAAAACAAGCGTATCTCTGGGAAATGTCAACGGAGCACTGAGCATATACCAAGCTTTCTATTTTCAAAGCCTTTTACATTTAATTCAGCTCGTGTCATGCTAATTTAGCTCTTTTGCAACCCGCAGAAACATGAATCTGGTTGAGAGAATGCCAAGTGTGTAAAGTTGTCATCAAGACAAAGGGTGGCTCCCCTAAAGAATCTCAAATATAAAATATATTTTGATATGTTTAACACTTTTTTGGTTACTACATGATTCCATGTGTTATTTCATAGTTTTGATGTCTTCACTATTATTGTACAATGTTAAAAATAGTAAAAATAAAGAAAAACCCTTGAATGAGTAGGTGTCCAAACTTTTGACTGGCAGTATGTATGTATCTGTATGTGTATATATAGAAATGGTGTGAATAGACAGTATATGAATAGAAAAGGTGTACAGCCGCAGTTATATAGGATGAGTCATGACTAGAATACAGTATGTAAATATAAAAGTTGGTAAAACAGTATGTAAACATTATTAAAGTGACCAGTGTTCAATGACTATGTACATAGGGCAGCAATCTCTAAGGTTAAGGGTAGAGTACTGGGTGGTAGCCGGCTAGTAACAGTGATTAAGTATCAGGGCAGGGTGCTGGGCGGAGGCCGGCTAGTGGCGACTGTCTGTTTACTGACGGCTGTATTAGGTGACGAAATCCGACATTTTGCATATAACGCCAGTGATATGTTCGAGAAAGAACATGCTGAATGATTCAGAACGCAAATAATTCTATTTGTCTTGGTGAAATGTATTTTATGACATAAGGAAGTTACATTGGGTCACCAAAGCGTGTTTTCACCCGCTCCGTGTGAGTGGACACCCTACATAATACCTTGGTAGTCCTCTTGCTCCTGTCTCTCGTTGATGTCCAGAGTGAGCTTCTTCATCCTCATCCTCTCCTCCTGCTCCGCCTGCTGCTGGTTGAAGTGGTTGGCAGCCAGGTGGGAAGATAAAGGCACGTTCAGGATCTTAAACTAGAAAACAAGAGACAAAACAGACACACATTCAAGATCTTCCACTGCAGTTAGGAGACCTGAAACAGGCACATTAAGGGTTGATAAGAAGGACATCTCATGCTGTAGGCAGACAACGGGACCGGGGCTCAGTATTCACACTGCAGAAACATGCTCTCCTGGTTTACTATTCAACCTTTGACAACGTTCCCTGGGATCCCGACTTGACCTAAAACTTAAACGTGTTTCCCGGACGAAGGCCCAGGCAGCAGAGAAAGGGAGGGCCACTCCCATGGTGTGGAGCTGACAGAGGAATGCAGTGAACGTGTCTGACAGGGAGGGGTCCAGGTACGTCACATAGAGGAGCTGTGACGCTGACTAACACACACTGAACCCCTTTATTCTCACCTCAGGAAACACACTACAGGAGAGGATATTGTGTTTACCATGGGGGAGTATGGAGACATGTCATTTATAAAGCATGAAGTAATTTATATAGCTTAACTTTATATCAACAAAGACCGTCCGTAACCGGTACTGTTATTTGGTCAAAACGTAATGTTTACATAGCGTTTGTAATCCGGTAAATGTAGTTGCTGGAGGTGTAGTGGACTGAGTTTAGTGAGCTCTACTTTAACGTCTTGATTTTCTGGGCAGAGACTGTGGACACACCCTGACCCTACTACAGTACAAGAGCTTGTCGTCTCTACCCCAAAACCCTACATTCCACCCACGGACTGGGCCTAAACACACACACACACACACACACACACACACACACACACACACACACACACACACACACACACACACACACACACACACACACTTAAGAGTCAATATTATCGCTGGGTCTGTCTGACAGTGCTGATTCTGTGGAGGGATCTAACTGAGCTCACAGCGAAGAAGATCTAAACAAGTTTGTGTGTGTGTGCGTCCAAACTCAGTGTGTGTGTGTGTGTGTGTGTGTGTGTGTGTGTGTGTGTGTGTACCTGCTGCTTGTTGCCCTTGCGTGTGAGCATGACAAACTGCATGGTGTCTGAGATGTCTGCGTCCCCCTCTCCAGAGCAGACGGGTCCGCCAGGACCTTTCTTCAGCTGGCTCTTCAGCTGCAGGGGGATGGCCACGTCCAACTGGTGCACCTTCACCGCCTCCCCGCTCCGCTGCTACACACACACGCAGACACCACCCCTGTTAATACCCATTTATTTCACTAAAGTAGTACAGACATAGTGAACTGAGAGAATAGGCGAGATACTGTACCTGCAGGTTCTCCAGCATCATCTTGTCCAGAGCCTGGATGAAGTCCTCATCCTCAGCACATGCCACATGCTTCAGACCGCCACCACGGATGGTCACCTCCTACAGGGCAAGACCGTCAGCAACACAATAACCTCTCTCCACCTCCCTCCCTCCCTCCCTCCCTCCCTCCCTCCCTCCCTCCCTCCATGACATCTTCTTACATTGTTCTCCTCGTCTGTCTCGTTCTCCTTGTTGGAGTCGGTCAGATAGTCGGTGTTCTCCTCCTCTTCCTCCCGCTCCTCTTCCTCATTCTCAGACCCTTCCTGGAACACACAGCGGGTTCTTAGATGGGGGTGATTGTGTGCTAGCTGGTGGAAGGTAGAAAAACAAACACTAAACCAGGAGAGCTAGGGAGGGGTAGGCCTGGCATGATAAGAGTTGATTTATGAAGGAGGAACAAAGAATTACAGAAGGTTGACCCGTCATGCTTTTCTGACCGTGGTGTCAACACATCACTCTAGACACACAAGATGACCCACTTTCTTATACAGTATCTTGCTTAGGACTGGGCCTCTGTCCTCAGTTTGACCCTACGAAACTAGGGGTGAGGGCCAAATGAATGAATAAATGGATGGACAGATGAGGGAATGAGTGAGTGACCTAGTATCCACCTATTATGAGAGACTTGTGTCTTAGACGTGCAATGAATGGTCTGATGCCCATGAATAAAAGATTGACATAATCACTTCTTCCTCTGGCTCGTTCATCTCGCTCTCATTGCCAGACTGTTCCTCTGTGTCCGCCCCTCCCTCTTCGTCGTCATCATCGTCATCCTCGTCTAGAGCCTCGCCTTCGCTCCCCATGGCACTGGAGGGCCGGCCGTCCTTCTGCCTATCCATGGCCAGTCCTGCAGGGCACAAACGCATGGGCGCGCGCGCACACGCACACGCACACACACACACACACACACCTTTATTGGAACGGCGCAACGTCAGGTTGCGAGACTAAGTCTCGAAGCAAGAGATCAAGAGAAAACGCTGAACCATTTGCATAAATAGTCATTGATTTACAGTCCTTGGAAACAAGCTCCTCTCGTGAGCCACCGCTTCTGAACAGGCTTTACACCCTGGCCCTTTCCATACTAAATCAGATTATACACAAAGCATAGACATTTACCACAGATAATATCCTAAAACTACTTGAAGTACATCCAGGAGCGAGGACAGATTGACGCAAACGACAAGCCCGTTTTAGAAACAGGAAGTGAAACTGCAGGAAAAGCAAGTCATTGCAAGAAATACAAGTCACTGTGACGTTCACGGTGAAACTAAAACAGGTGCTTCAGCACAGTGCTTGGAGACCACGAATATAACTTCAGACGAGCTGACGAGCTGAGAGCAGTAAGAGGTGTCGTTAAGAGACGCTGCTAAGCAGTAGAACTTAGCTAAGCGGGGTTCAACACAGGCAGAGGAATGCCTTCATTGCCTTATCTTGTTTAAAGGATGAAAGGTGCAACAATGAGGCCACTGTACAGCCTGTGGCTTACGTCACCCTCATCAATCACTCAGAACACACACAGTACAGACAGACGCGCACACACACACACACACACACACACACACGCACGCACAGGGTTTTCGAAAGTGTTCTCTCACATTCCATGTCAACACCTTGAAACCTTGAACAATGCTCTGTGTGTGTTAATACAGCTGAACTACTTGTTCTGTGAGTCAGGATATATTTGTATTTGTATTTATTATGGATCCCCATTAGCTGCTGCCAAGGCAGCAGTTACTCTTCCTGGGTTCCAGCAAAATTAAGGCAGTTTATACAATTTTAAAAACATACAATACATTCACATCACACTGTGTGCCCTCGGGCCCCTACTCCACCACTACCACATATCTACAGTACTAAATCCATGTGTATGTATAGTGCGTATGTTATCGTGTGTGTGTACGCATGTGTTTGTGCCAATGTTTGTGTTGCTTCACAGCCCCCACATAAGGTGTTTTTTAAATCTGTTTTTAAAATCAAATTTTACTGTTTACGTCAGTTACTTGATCTAGAATAAAGTTCCATGTAGTACTGTGTGCCTCCCATAGTCTGTTCTGGACTTGGGGACTGTGAAGAGACCTCTTGTGGCATGTCTCGTGGGGTATGCATGGGTGTCCGAGCTGTGTGCCAGTAGTTTAGACAGACAGCATTCTCCCCATATTAGCTACTACCGCATCAATATGTTTTGACCATGACAGTTTACAATCTAGGGTTACTCCAAGCAGTTTAGTCATCTCGACTTGCTCAATTTCCACATTATTTATTACAAGATTTTGTTGAGGTTTAAGGTTTAGTGAGTGTTTTGTTCCAAATACAATGCTTTTAGTTTTAGAAATATTTAGGGCTAACTTATTCCTTGTCACCCACTCTAACTGCAGCAATTTCTTGAGTGTTGCAGTCATTTCAGTCGCTGTAGTAGCTGACGTGTAATGTGTTGAGTCATCTGCATTCATAGACTCTGGCTTTACTCAAGTCAGTGTCATGTCGTTAGTAAAAAAAAAAAAAAAAGCAAGGGGCCTAGACAGCTACCCTGGGGAATTCCTGATTCTATTATATTTGAGAGGCTTCCATTAAAGAACAGCCTCTGTGTTTTGTTAGAAGTAGGAAGTCTTTACCCACATTATAGCAGGGGGTGTAAAGCCATAACACATACGTTTTTCCTGCAGCATACTATGATCGATAATGTCAAAAGCTGCACTGAAGTCTAACAAGAACAGCCCCCACAATCATCTTATCATCAGTTTCTCTCAGCCAATCATCAGTCATTTGTATAAGTGCTGTGCTTGTTGACTGTCCATTACACCTGCAAAAGGAATGCTTCCCTCTTCCTCCTCGAAGTCTCTCAGGGTATTTCATTATCTACATCCTGTCTGTCTCTTGATTGTGTTTTTATCTCTGTGCATCTCTTTGCTCTCCATCAGATATTGATCAACTGTTCAGAGAGCACTACAAATGAGCATTTCAGCTAAAGAAACACTTTCAGTATTGTGCCACATTAGAACAGCAGGTGCAATAGGGCGACGATATATTCACATATCATGTCATTGGGGTGTTACTCATGTATTGATTAATATTCCCCTTACTTAAGAGTGAGTGTTTTTAAGTGGCAGTCTACAGCAGAGGCAGGTCTGACTGCTGTGTGTTTGTGTGTGAGAGGGCCAGGTATGTGGGTTATTATGAGGGAATTAGACCTGTCTGACAGACAGAGTGCCCAGAGCTGAAGCACCCTCCTACACACATGGGAATGTTGCTCAGCAGGGAGGACAGAGAGCAGGACTGGGCCAACCCATGGAGCTAGTTGCTACATTTCTGAGGCTTGCAGGCACACACACACATCTGGGGGACTGACGTATGACAAGGATCTTTAACAACCTTGTTGTCGTGTGCGTACATGTGTGTGTGCCCTTATGCATGAGTTCCTGTTTGTCAATCTCTCTCTGTCTCTTACCCAGTTTAACGAGGAACTCTCTCTCCAGCTCGGTGACCTGTCGTGCGGAGTCTTCCAGGGAGATGCAGAGCCTCATCTTTGGTCGGAGCAGCTCCAGGGTGTCACTGATCATGTAGTCAATGTCGATGGGGAACTGGTGCTCTGCACTCCACACCTCCACACTCTTCTTCCACCAGATATACCTCTGGAGGACAGACAACACCACATCAGGGTTTAGGGACAGTCTTGTAATAAATGAATTGAAATTGTCACAACAGCATCAAAATGCTTCTTAAAGGAAAGAAAGAGTAAGAGCGCGAGAGACAGAGGCTGAGAGGAGTGAAATAAGGAGAGGTCAAACGGTCTAACCGACTGACCTGGAAGTAGATGAGGAAGCAGTCCAGCTTCCTCTTGCTGGAGCCGCGGTCAAAGTACTGTCCGCAGGTGTCCAGCAGGGTGCAGACCATGCGAATGCGGAACAGGTGCTCGGGGGGGTCCAGGGGGCTGGGGCCGCCATCCGGGTTCACCCCGAACGAGATGAAGGAGAAGAGGGTGCGGAAGATGACCGCTGACTCCACCATGCGGTAGTTGTAGAGCTCCCCCAGAAACTTGGCACTGCTGATCCGACGCTGGTTGAACTTGGGCTGGTTCACCTGCAAAGGAGAGGGGGAGAAGGAGCGACATTGGGGGGGTAGAGGAGAAAAGGGGGTGAGATGGATAGACAGAGAGGAGAGTGAGAGAGAGAGAAAGCAGGTGAGATGGAATGTCAGAGAGGTTTTGAAGTTGAGTGCCTCCGTGCTCTGAAACACCATAAATATGAAGCCCCAGGAAGACCTTACCCACAAGAACCTAACATGCAGCCTGTTCACACGGTACACAACACGTAGCCTCAACAATCAATCATTCAAGTCATGAGAAACGTACCATCAATCTCTCCTGCTAGGGCTCTTCACATAACAAGATCCCCTTTCCCGGTCCTCACCTCCAATCCCAGAAACAGCTCACCACCCTGGGCTTGCCTTCCCACCCCCTCCCATGGTGCTCACCTCCATTCCCAGGCGGATGTCCTCTAGGACCCCGTCCACCACGTGGATGCCCACGTCCTCCTGGTAGGCCACAAGGCCGGCCAGCAGGTTGGCCACACAGTGGATGCTGTTGTACTTGACGTTCCAGATGTTGACCATGCAGCAGATCAGGTAGCCTTTAGACTCTGGGTCCTGCCAGGGGAGTTTACGCATCTGCCTCAACACCTAGGGGAGGGAGGAGAGAAGAGGACGGAAACGAGGGAGACAAGGAAGCGGAGAACGAGAAGGTAAGATGATAATTGGCAGGCGTTTGTGATACTTCTGTTGTGGTTTTGTATGTTAAAGAAATTCCAGACTAATCGGGGGAAATCACACCACTTTTTTCCCCTCATATCTCTCAATAGTGTTATGATGAATATGCATAAGCCAGTGACTGTATAAATGAGGCACCATGAACTAACACTTGCACTTTACTTTTTCCCTCCCTTACTAGTTTCAAGTTTTATTAGTCGTATGTACGGCATACGCATGGTATACATCGTCCAACTAAATGCCAACTTGCAGGTTACTCCTCGAAAATGCAACAAGAATAAGAAATAATAAAAGAACACGAACATAAAGTAAATGGCTGTAGAATAGAATACATTTTAGCATAAGTATAATACAAGAAGGCACCATTTATTGTCCAATATTTACATGTATATTGGGGAAGAGGAGGATGGGGGGCAAGTATATAAATAGAGCAGTATAATACGAGTCTGAAAGCAGCACCTTCCTAATATTGAGTTACACCCCCATTTGGCCTCAAAGCAGCCTCAATTTGTCACAGCCTGGACTCTACAAATTATCGAGAGCGTTTCACAGAAAGTTTCATATTTTTATTTATTACCCTCTTTTTCGTGATATCAAATTATGATCTTGTCTTATCGCTGCAACTCCCCAACGGGCTTGGAGACGATAGTCAAGTCATGCGTCCTCCGAAACACGGCCCGCCAGACCACACTCATTAACACCCACTCGCTTAACCCAGAAGCCAGCTGCACCAACGTGTCGGAGGAAACACCGTTCAACTGACGACCGAAGTCAGCTTGCAGGTGCCCGGCCCACCACAAGGAGTCGCTAGAGCGCGATAAGCCAAGTAAAGCCACCCTGGCCAAACCCTCCCCTAACCCGGATGACGCTGGGCCAATTGTGTGCCGCCCTATGGGACTCCCGGTCACGGCCGGTGGTAACCCAGCCTGGGATCGAACCTGGTCTTTAGTGACGCCTCAGGCACTTTAGACTGCTGAGGCCACAGAAAGTTACAGAGGCCTATATATCATAGTCCCCCCAAAATGCTAACCTCCACTGTTATTGTAATCGTGAGATGTTAGCATGCCTTGGGGGGGGGTATGATATTTGTGCATCTGTACTCATCACACATTACGATTCATTCAGGATTATCCGTAACCATGGTAGCATCCACATTAATGTAGAAGTGTTTAGAAACACATTCTATTCTTATTTACAATAAAAATTACTCCAAAATGACACAATAAATGATTTACCATTCATTTCTATTTGGCACAAAATAATCAAACACAGCAGACGCATCCAACAAGTTTGTACAGTCATTGTGTGCTAGGAATATGGGATCAAATACTTTTTACTATTTTAATACACACAGTGAATTTGACCTAATACCTTTGGTCCCCTAAAATGAAGGGACTATGTACAAACTGCTGTCATTTTTAAACGGTTCACCCGATATGGATCAAAATACCCTCAAATTATAGCCAACAGTCTGCACTTTAACCTCAAAGCTTTTGGAGCTCACTGCATCTTAATAAGATGAATGCACTAACTCTAACTCAAATGTAATAATCGTCATACCTTCTCCGTGGTGACCTTGGAGAGGTCCTTGTAGAGCAGTTTGCGGATGTACTCCTGCAGCGGGGGCCTCTTCTTCCTGACAGTCTTCTCCGTGGGCGGGGGGTTGCAGTAGTAGTAGGCATTCTCCACCATGGTCACGTAGCGAGCATCCAGGTGCTGCGCCTGCTTCTTACGCATCATTTGCTCCTGAGACACGCAAACATACAAAAACAAGTGAGCCATTCAATATAGCCCAGCACACAGCTGAAAGCCCTCAAAAAGGCGTGTGGTCTTATTATCTTGCCAAACGTAAGCTAGTAAATATGGCAGCTGTGCATGCGACATGAATAACCTCGTCCAAAAGCAATTTAACAATAAAGCTGGATTAATAGAGCTCTATAAACCAGATTTAACCCTGGATTTTGGCACCAGTTAGGGAGGCCAAAGCAGGTCTCGCTCCGGGACTCTGGATGCACTCCACAACCTTAGGGGAATTCCAGTACAGTGTTTTGATAGGTGTGTGTGTTTGCTTGTACACTCGTGGAGGCTGCCGAGGGGAGGACGGCTCATAATAACGGCCAGAACGGAGCAAATGGAACGGCATCAAACACCTGGATTTGAAAAACAATCCGCCTGTTCCGCTCCAGTCATTACCACGAGCCCACCCTCCCAAATTAAGGTCCCACCAACCTCCTGTGTTGCACACGTACGTGTGTTCATTGCCGTGTGTGTGTGTGTGCGTGTGTACCAGAAGGACGCTGGTCCGGAGGTGGGAGTCGGGGGATCTGAAGAGGAAGCGACCACTGGTCTCCAGCAGGGTGCAGGCCATCTCTATGTGGTGATGGGAGAAGTCTGACAGTAGCATCTGTAGAACACACACACAGTAACATGACGATGACAGTGTAATACAATAATTGTAACAGTAATCACGTTCCCATCCACAGTTTTTATGCGAGTGAAGTCATGTATTTTTTTTTTTTTGGCGACAGTTGTGATGGAAACAGGAAGTGTCAATACAATTTCAGAAATGCCGACAAACAATTTGTGTAGGTAAAACTAATTATGTGAGAGTTGCAGTGAAAACTCCTTAATGCGCAAATACTGATATAATAAACCATCATGTTGATGTAAATTTGGAGTCACGAGATATGCTAAATTGTACCACCACTACGACATGGAAATGTACAAAGAGTTTATAGGCAGATGAAATAAGTTCTGATGAACTTCATGGTGATTAAGTGATGGGTGTTGATGGTGATCAAATACAAATTATAAACTGAGTGGTTCGAGCCCTGAATGCTGATTGGCTGACAGCAGTGGTAATTCAGACCATATACCACAGGTATGACAAAACATGTATTTTTACTGCTCTAATTAAGTTGGTAACCAGTTTATAATAGCAAGGATGCGTAGTGCCTAAGAACAGTCCTTAGACCGTGGTATAATGGCCATATACAGTGGGGCAAAAACGTATTTAGTCAGCCACGAATTGTGAAAGTTCTCCCACTTAAAAAGAGGCCTGTAATGTTCATCATAGGTACACTTCAACTATGACAGACAAAAATCCAGAAAATCATATTATAGGATTTTTTATGAATTTATTTGCAAATTATGGTGGAAAATAAGTATTTGGTCAATAACAAAAGTTTATCTCAATACTTTTTTATATACCCTTTGCTGGCAATGACAGAGGTCAAACGTTTTCTGTAAGTCTTCACACACTGTTGCTGGTATTTTGGCCCATTCCTCCATGCAGATCTCTAGAGCAGTGATGTTTTGGGGCTGTTGCTGGGCAACACGGACTTTCAACTCCCTCCAAAGATTTTCTATGGGGTTGAGATCTGGAGACTGGCTAGGCCACTCCAGGACCTTGAAATGCTTCTTACGAAGCCACTCCTTCGTTGCCCGGGCGGTGTGTTTGGGATCATTGTCATGCTGAAAAACCTAGCCATGTTTCATCTTCAATGCCCTTGCTGATGGAAGGAGGTTTTCACTCAAAATCTCACAATACATGGCCCCATTCATTCTTTCCTTTTCACTGATCAGTCGTCCTGGTCCCTTTACAGAAAAACAGCCCCAAAGCATGATGTTTCTACCCCCATGCTTCACAGTAGGTATGGTGTTCTTTGGATGCAACTCAGCATTCTTTGTCCTCCAAACACGATGAGTTGAGTTTTTACCAAAAAGTTATATTTTGGTTTCATCTGACCATATGACATTCTCCCAATCTTCTTCTGGATCATCCAAATGCTTTCGAGCAAACTTCAGACGTGCCTGGACATGTACTGTCTTAAGCAGGGGGACACGTCTGGCACTGCAGGATTTGAGTCCCTGGCGGCGTAGTGTGTTACTGATGGTAGGCTTTGTTACTTTGGTCCCAGCTCTCTGCAGGTCATTCACTAGGTCCCCCCGTGTGGTTCTGGGATTTTTGCTCACCGTTCTTGTCATCATTTTGACCCCACGGGGTGAGATCTTGCGTGAAGCCCCAGATCGAGGGAGATTATCAGTGGTCTTGTATGTCTTCCATTTCATAATAATTGCTCCCAAAGTTGATTTCTTCAAACCAAGCTGCTTACCTATTGCAGATTCAGTCTTCCCAGCCTGGTGCAGGTCTACAATTTTGTTTCTGGTGTCCTTTGACAGCTCTTTGTTCTTGGCCATAGTGGAGTTTGGAGTGTGACTGTTTGAGGTTGTGGACAGGTGTCTTTTATACTGATAACAAGTTCAAACAGGTGCCATTAATACAGGCAACGAGTGGAGGACAGAGGAGCCTCTTAAAGAAGAAGTTACAGGTCTGTGAGAGTCAGAAATCTTGATTGTTTGTAGGTGACCAAATACGTATTTAACCATAATTTGCAAATAAATTCATAAAAAATCCTACAATGTGATTTTCTGGATTTTTTTGCTCATTTTATCTGTCATAGTTGAAGTGTACCTATGATGAAAATTACAGGCCTCTCATCTTTTTAAGTGGGAGAACTTGCAATTGGTGGCTGACTAAATACTTTTTTGCCCCACTGTACCACACCTCCTCGTACTTTATTGCTTAATTATATTGCTCTTATCCATATCTCAGCATATAACTTATAACCTACCCTTGTCCACGTTATCAGCAAACTTATCTTGAGAGCATGTGCCAAAACCAGATTGGGCAAGTTACCTATTTATAGCAACAGTTTGTAACAAAACTATTGGTAGAGGTAAAAATGAAATGGAAACATTGAACTCCTGCTTTTTATTTGGTACATGAAAATGGTGTGAAAATGTGAATATTGTTTTCATGCAGATTTTAGAAGAGTCGCATGAATATCTGTCGCCAATTGGATGGAAACCTAGCTAATGATAGCACAGATTCCTGGTGAGAGAGATGCACCACCTACCTTCAGACAATGCAGAGTGTCCGTTTTTGAGAACAACTTGAACTTGGCCAGCTCCCCGATAAACCTCACAGTTTTATTTTTTGTTTCGATGTTGATCTGGTCCTTCTTCCGGATCTACAAGGAAACACAACAAGCATTGTGTATTGAAAACTCTTTCAAAACTGTTTGTTTCCTTCAGTATAGGTCCTATTTTAATGAGACAGTGGTTCTGTATGAAAGACACGAGGAAGGTGTTAGTAGCTGAGGTAAAGTCTTGGGACCTACGTGGAACCTGAAGTCTCCTTTGAGTATGGAGCACAGGTCATCGGCCACATCTGACATGCAGGGGTGAAGGGTGGCCACCAGACGGGAGTAAAAGGGCAGCAGATCCAACCTGGACGAACACAATACAACCATGAGCTTTACAATAGCATAAGTTCCATTAACTTCCTTTATGCCATTTCAAATTAAATGAGGAGCAACAGCACCACCTAGTGGGGAAAGGGGAGAGGAGAAAAAACACTTATTCCCACACAAATCAATACATGATCAAATCCTTCCAAATTAACTATCTGCGTGTGCATGAGTGGGTGCTTTGTCAGGGAACGGTGAAGAGAGTCCGGACCAGCTTCCTGATCAAATCCTTCCAAATTAACTATCTGCTTCATGGTGTGTGTGGTACCTTTGTCTGGGAACGGTGAAGAGAGCTCGGACCAGCTTCCTCCTGTTTGACTTTGTGTTCATGTTCATGCAGAAATCCATGGCAGCCTGTGAACAAACACACCTACAGTCAGACTAATTCACTGCACAACAGTATACTTAGTACCATATTTCACTGTGAACCGTTGCCTTCGTGGCTAAACTCAAATTGTCAAGCTGGGAATACATCCTTCTGGTATGCTGAAGGTGTGTGTTCTCTCCTTGCCTTGTCTATGAGGTCTCTGTTGACACAGTTGGGAAGCTGCTGGATGAAGGCGTCCACAATGAGCTTCAGGTGGGACCCGGTGCTTGCCTCCTCATCCTCTTGTTCTTCATACAGAAACAGGGAGGACACAGTCAAACATGTATAGAGCAAAGTCATGCTCCAAATATCTCCTTAGCTAACTTAAGAGTCACTCACCGACAGAAACAGAAAGAGCAAAGCCATAGCATAGGTCTAAGCCTAGGAACGGGGTTGATACATGTGGTACATTAGAAACCTTGTGAATGACTGTCTGGTTTCCACATGCTCAGCAACACACCTCTGTTTAGTTGATTGGCCCTGAGCACCCATGAGTGGGCCCTAGCTCTGTTTCCCTGACCTCTCTCATACCCTAACTTGATCCCTGGAAAAGACACACAAACACCAAGACACTGTCCATGACAATAACCAACATGGTTCTTTTGTCCAGAGGATGTAGATATTAGATTATTGCCGCCCTCTTGTTGTCTTTGTCAAAATGGAAAGCTGGGTGTGCAAAGCGCTGGGTGGTGTGTGCTGCTTGGTGGCTGGTGGGTGGATAGAGAATACCTTCATCTTTACCTTGCTCGTCCAACAGTTTTTTGGCGAGCTCTGCCTCGTTCTCTGCCTCGTCAGGTCCATCCAGCTCCAGAGGGTCATCAGCGATGTCTAGAGCCTCGAGCTCCAACTCCAACTCCTCTGTGGTGGCCGCAGCATCTTTAGCCTCTGAGGAAAGGACACAGCAACAAGAGCAGGCTCAGTTAGACAGCGTGAGTGTCTGTGTGAGTCTGCATGCGTGCATATGTGTAGGTGGCTGCACCTTTAGCAGCGGCCTCCTCTTTGTCCTTGGACTTCTCGTTATCTTTGAACAGGATGGCGGGGACGAAGGCCTTCAGGTCCACCATGTTCTCGTAGAAGTTCCTGGCATCCTCGTCCTCCCAGATGCCCCCCTCCAGGTCATACTCCCCGGGCTTCCCAGGGGTGAAGATGTCAATGCCAGGGCCGTGCTCTATCACACAGAGGAGAGAAGATGGCTAGATACACACTGACACCAAAGACTGTAGGCTACATATAACCAACAGCAATAAAATATGATAACAATGTGGCTTTATAACACAAATCACCCAAAAGTACAACAAAAAGCTCAGTCTTTACCCTATAACAAAGTAACAAACAGTATACAAGGGTTGTTACTCTTTACCTTCCTGCACAGTCTTGTCCAGTGGAAGCTCTGGCATGTTCTCATCCAGAAAGTCAGCCAGAGACTGGGTGTTAGCCAGCAGCTTCTGGTAGGACGTGGCAAACTCCTCATGCTGCTTGTGCCTGTCCTCACTCAGCTCCCCTTTGGAGTGGAGGATACGCCTGGAGGGAGAAAAAACATGGAGCTGTCAGTATGTACACTCAAACACATTTAGCATGTTACTCAAAATGGCAAATCGTCATGTACTGTAGCAGGAGTATACACTGAAATCAATAATACAAGAGAAGAAGTGAGATAGGTCATGTGGAAAAGTTCCTCCAAGTAAAGTTTCTCCAAGTAACCTTGACCCCATCACCTGTTCTGCCTCTCAATGTTCTGCAGCTCGCGGTGGTCCTTCTTCAGGTGCTTGGTGAGCGAGGTGAAGTACTCCCTCAGAAGGTTCTGAAAGGGCTGCTGCTTCTCCGTGTTGATGATCTCGCTGGGAGGGAAGGCCAGGCCAAACTTCTCCCGTGCAGCCTTCACCTTGCGAGGCACCAGGCCCGCAATGTCATCCCCGCAGTGCTTACAGAAGCTGATGACCACTGACACATGCGTGTGTGTCTCGCGGTCCGTCCCGATGATGCTCTTCAGCTGCTCGTAGATGAGCGACAGGCCCTCCTTGTCGGTGAACAGGCCTACGATGGTGAGCTCTGCGATGAAGCGCAGGTCGGTGCGCAGCTTGCTCACGTTGGGTGCCTTCTCTTCCTTGCGCGCCTCAAAGTGCCTTTTCCAGGCCTGGAGGAGCAGTGGGGCGAATTCGGCGTAGCGCTGGTGGAAGAGGGAGCACAGGTGCACGGCACAGCCCACGTCAGAGATCTTCAGCTTGGCCTCCACCACAGAGCCCACCGCCTCGCCGATGTACTTGCTGAGGTTGAGCGAGCCAAAGTCGTTGGAGAGGGCATCGCGCTGCTGCTCGGTGAGCGTGCGCAGCTTCTTGACGAAGGCTGTGTTCTTCTTCAAGCTGGAGTCAAGGCGGCTAAAGAAGGTCTCCTCGGGACGGCCCTCGTGGGCATTCTGGTTGCGGACACGAAGCTCCTTCCGGCACTGGTGGCGCTCCCAGGCCTCCTGGTGGAGCTGGTGGCCCTCCTCCTTCTCTCTGAAGTGGGAAGAAAGATGGAGAATCAAGTTAGCAGTTATCTGAATTCAAAAATACTGACCATACACAAAGTTCATGATGTTGAGAGCACCTACAGTAGAACATGATACATTATTATCGTGGTTCCTCCCCTGAGCTCTTACTTGAGTTGAGCTGCCTCCTCTTCACGCTGTCTCTTGACCTCCTCCTCCTGAACTTTCCTCTCCTGCTCCTCCTGCTGCTTCTTCTCCTCTTCCTCCTTCTTCCTCTGCTCCTCCTCTGCCTTCTGTTTCTCCTCCTCTTTCCGTTTCCGCTCTTTTTCTTCCTTCTTTTTTTTGTCCTCCTCAAGCCGCCTCCTCTTTTCCTCTGCAGCCTTACCAATATCTTTCTTGCCACTCATCTTTGCCTCATCCTTCACTTTATCCCGGGAGGAGGCGGGCCGTCTATCAGCATCCCGGTCTTTCTCCTTGTTACTAAAGGAGCTCACCTCTTTCTCATCCATGTTTAATGATCTCTTGCCCTCAGCAGGCATTCTAGAAAAACAAATGTAGTCATTCTCATTAGCAGTGTTACACATATCAGAGCTAGGCAAGCCTAGTTAATAACATACACTTTGACTTAACGTTAATATTCGCTGATCATAACATTGGCTAATTCACATTGCTAGCTACACATGCATCACAAAATGTCGATAAAACAATACTAGCTGTGTTGTGACTGGTCGAGCCGCTAAAAGTTTTAGCCAGCCGTTGGTGAAAGCGTCATAAGATTAATTGTCAGTGCTTGAACATTCCAATAGCTTAGCTAACTAGTTATTTTTCTAATATCCGCGAACTACCATATCTAACTTACGTTATATAGGTAACTTAACGTTATAAAATGCCCCCCAACAAGTTGACTACCCTGCAATTAAATGCTTATCAACGTGCGTTATGAGACGATTTTCTCTATTAAATCGCAGTTGTTTGATAGTGTTGATAAGGTAACGTTAGCTATGTTGACATGATCTTACCTACGACGCACGTATAGCTAGCCTAACATAGCATGCCAACTTGCTGAACACACAACGGTTAGGTGAGAACCGTTAGCTGTACAATTGCTAAATTACGACGATTACGTACAATGATTTTAGAACAATGCAATAACGTGTAAAAACATGTGTTTTTTTTACCACAAGTTTCGAGAAAACAGCACACACTAAGCCAACGTTACGTTGCTAACGTGTTAGCTAGCTAACTGTTGTTAGGCCGCTTCGGCTTGAGTAGAGGTAAACAAATGGCTTGGTAGCCCGCGAGCACTGAGATCGTCGACGTCAATCGTCTGCATAAACCAAACATAAGCTGCAATATATATATTAGTAATCATTACATGTCGTTCATTATGGAATATAGTCTAAAACATATTATTACCTTCGATTTCTGTCAACATAAACATCAGACTTGTGTTAATAAGTAAAAATGATTTCCTTGTGCGGGAAAGGACCCCTTTGATTAGGCACCAAACATTCTGCCTGAAAGGACATGCAGGACTAATCTTCTTTGTTTATTGAATCGATATGCAGATCGAATATCTTTCAAGTATTTTTTAAGGAATATTTTATCAATAGATAATAGTTTACCTACACAAATTATATAATTGAATTATGTATTCATTAATTGAGACAGGCAACGACGCAGATGACATTAGGGAGTGTGTCTCTGTTGTGTCTGCTGGAGCAACAGTTGCAGCCGAGAGAGTTCCAGTCAATTATACACACACACATACCATTTCAGTCATTTAGCAGACTTACATGAGCAATTATGCTTTTATCCTTCATCAATTATCCTTGCTCAAAGGCACATCTTCAGATGTTTTACCTAGTCGGCTCGGGGATTCAATCCAGCGATGTTTTGGTTATTGACCAAACACTCTTGACCGCTATACTACCTGCTGTGGGTAGAGAATTATTTTGGTTCTGTCTTCGCTGATAAATAGTTGGTTATCATGTTTTATTTTTCACTTTACTGTCAGATGTCTGCATGCATCATAGAAAACACAACTAATGGTATGGCATATTATAAATATTCATAAATCATCCTATTATCCATTAATTACATTTATATACATGTGTTATGGTTTCAATAGTCTAAAGGTTTCCTCTCTCTTTTGTCGGTTTTACCTCATCTATTACTGATAAGAGAACACATTCTATGGAGAGAACATTCAGGGGATCTGCTTTACAGGTTCACTGCTGATTTTAGCATGTAAATCTTTGCGGGGCAAAGCATCATTTACTGCCTTTAACCAAAACATAGCTGATATGGCTGACTTGCTAAAACAAATGTGGATTCTACTGACAATTGAGATGTACAAATGATGGCAGGGGACGACGAGCTGATAAGAGGCCATCGGTAATTTCGATTAAGACATTAATGAGCGAGCTAGGACGGACGTAGTCAATATAACTATTTGTTCAGAATTTTTTTAATGTACAGCGACAGAATTCAGAACATGGGCCGTTCTTACAGTATTCTCCCTGTATACCAAGTCAGAACCGTAAGCTAAATAAAGAGGGCGTGTAAAGCAGTCAATGAAAGCTCTTACAATATTAAATTATTGCATTTCTCTAAAACAGGCGTTTAGGCTACATGTCCACTCCTAAGTCAAAACAGTAGGCCAAGTTATGAGGAGGAAAGGGACCAAATAATGACGGTGAGGTACATGGTCCACCATCAGCTTCATCATTCCTTCCAAACCACTCATTGTTGAATTTGTGATTTCCAATGTTGGATTGAAAAGGATTTTCCAGTAGATTGTTCACGTGATTCATGACGATGACTGCTTGTCTAGCTTGCTAGCTAAGATTTTGAAAGTATGATGTTGACATAATCGGTCCAATCAAAGCTACGGTAGATATAATGTGATTTTGGGGTGGCAGGTATTCTAGTGGTTAGAGAGTTGGGACAGTAATCAAAAAGTTACTGGATCGAATCCCCAAGCTGACAAGGTAAAAATCTGTCATTCTGCCCCTGAACAAGGCAGTTCCCTGGTATGCTGTCATTGTAAATAAGAATTTGTTGTTAACTGACTTGCCTAGTTAAATAAAGGTTCAATTTAAAAACTTCGATATAATTTTATCTGTAGCCAAGGATCTTGAGCCTTCTTGGATGAGCTTTTCTGATTTAACTCTATGGCAGCACCCAAGGGGCTTGAATATTTGAGCTCTCCCCGTCGATGTTGCGGTGACGTAGTGTCCCCATGAGTGTCAGAACACTGAGGCAATCATGGTGCAACTAGAGAACATTATCAACCCCTACGCTCTGTATTTTCCGCTGGCTGTCCCACTACCACGGAAAGCACCGAGCTAGGCTGAAACACCTGCATTTTGGAGCTGTCTTATTCAAAAAAGCAAAACAGAGACTATGTTTGTATGTAGCTTTATTCACTTTTATTTTAATACATTGGTTACAAACTGGTATGTGACACGTATTAATGCCAAAATACCATCCAAAACAGGCACAAAAAATAATCAATATATTTTTTTAGCTAAACAGCTGGGGCTCAAAACAGGTCGGTCTCTGCCCCACCGGTCCTGAATGACGGGTCGCCACTTCCCGATCCAGATGTTTTAGATAGAGATAACTTGGAGATATTGATAACTTAGGGAGCTAAATATAATCGCCTGCGGGACGCCTGTTGGGGTACCCTGGCCTACAGGGAGGAGGTGAGAGCCCTGGTGGATTGGTGCCAGGGAAATAACCTCTTTCTCAAAGTCAACAAAATGAAGGAGCTGATCATGGGCTACAGGAAACGGCATAGAGAGCACGCCCCCATCCACACCGAAGCGAGCAAGAGTGGAGATGGTCAAAAGCTTCAAGTTCCGCTGCGTGCACATCACTGAGGACCTGAAATGGTCTCTTCCCACTGACAGCTTGGTGAAGAAGGCGCAACAGCGCCTCTTCAACTTCAGGAAGCTGAAGAAATTTGGCTTGGCCCCTAAGACCCTCAGGGACTTATACAGATGCACCATCAAGAGCAGCCTGTTCACCCCACTTTCATCTAGAAGACGGAGACAGTACAGGGGCATCAAAGCTGGAACCGAGAAACTGATTAACAACGTCTATCTTCAGGCCATACTGAACAAAAATATTAACGCAACATGCAACAATTTCAAAGATTTGACTGAGTTACTAGTTCATGTAAGGAAATCAGTCATTTGTAATAAATTAATTAGGCCCTTATCTATGAATTTCACATGACTGGGAGTACATGGTCTGCAGTTGTGAATCCGGTTGGACCCACTACCAAACATTTAATTATCTGGCAACAGCTCTGGTGGACATTCTTGTGGTCGGCATACCAATTGCAAGCTCCCTCAAAACTGTGGCATTGTGTTGTGTGACAAAACTGCACATTTTACAGTAGTCTTTCTATTGTCCCCAGCACAAGGTGCACATGTGTAATGATCATGCTGTTTAATAATTTCATTGATATGTCACACCTTTCAGGTGGATGGATTATCTTGACAAAGGAGAAATGCTCATTAACAGGGATGTAAACAAATTTGTGCACAACATTTCAGAGAAATAAGCTTTTTTGTGTGTATGGAACATTTCTGGAATTTTTTATTTCAGCTCATGAAACATTGGACCAACACTTTACATGTTGCGTTTATATTTTTGTTCAGTGTAGTTGGTGCCAGGCGCACCGGTTGTGTCAAAACAGTTTACCACTTGTATAACTCAATATGAGGAAGGTGTTTCTATACTCAGTGTACACACCATTCACATACATGTATATTTATATTCCGTACTCTGTTTTGTTTTTTGACATGGGGGTTTTGTACTGTGTATTTAAGCACTGTATTCTAGACATAGCTTCATCTATTATTTCTACTACCGGACATAGCATTTTAGTTACACTGTTTATACACACTGCATATGTATTAATATGCATAGCTCACTCTAATTTATCTACTGCTGTACATACTGTATCATTCTTAGTATATAATGTGTCAATTTATTGTGTATATAGTATAGATTGCATTTGGATTACTGTTACAGTGCTATTTGGGTTAATTGGATTTGTTCCGGCATTTCAATATTTGTATTTATTTATTTGTATTATTATTTGTGTACATGTTTGGCATTTTACTGCATTGTTATGAGCTAGTAACAAGCATTTAGCTGCACCTGCTATAACATCTGCAAAACTGTGTACTCGACCAATAAACTTTTATTCGATTTTTCAGTGAATGTTGCACATACATTCATACCAAAGTTAGTTGAGCCTACCTCCATTGACAGTGAAATAGCGGGCAAAAAAATAACAATTCATGTTAGGGCGACATCTAAAATTCAAACCCAAATGTTAAACAAAATGTATTATACTGTAAATGTATTTATTTATTTACCCTCTACCATATCCATCTCCCCATAAATGTAACACCTAATCAGCTGCATATATTTAGGTCTCGTTCATGACACTGAAGCTAGCTAGTTAAAGTTGGCAGGTCCACTCAAGACTGATGACTGATAGACGGACTGAAACGCAGAAGAACATGTTCACTTCACATGTATT
Source organism: Oncorhynchus keta (assembly GCF_023373465.1). Lineage (NCBI taxonomy): Eukaryota > Metazoa > Chordata > Actinopteri > Salmoniformes > Salmonidae > Oncorhynchus > Oncorhynchus keta. Next base: position 8,619,208 of record NC_068453.1, read on the forward strand.
TATATTTTATTCCATGTTCAACAGCAACTGCAAAACATATCCACGTAAACTTCAACGGATGATGACAGTTCCAGAAAGATTTACTCAAATTTGGGGACGTGGCAATTAGTAGCCAATCAGGTGCCCAGGATGAGATTTCGGACAAAGGGTCCACAGCTGAGATTTTACCCAATGTAAAAACATTCTCTAAAACACGATTGGTTCAAACACGACAACGCTTTTCGTGTAAGCCAATCAAACTTGAATACGATGTATAAATGTTTTATTATGGAACGTTAGGTCATCGTCCAAATGTGCCTTTTTGCTGAAGTGGACCAATCAAAGCTCGTAAAGGCTCAAATTTGTAATCTCATTGGATCTCCTTTAAGAAGGAAGGAGGCCGATGCTAGGGTGTGTTTATTAAACTGTTGACTTGTGAAACAGATATAGTGTAGATATTGTGTCTGGAATCATCAGGCAGGTAGGTAGGTAATACAATGTTATTACTTCTCTTACACGCTAATATTGATAGTGTTACTTTGTATGATCAGCTAACCATTAACGGTAGGATATGCAATTCAGGCACATTCCAATAGTCTGACAAGAGAGCTAGCGGCTAGCAGGCGTTCTTATTAGGATGAAGTGGCTGAAGACAAAATATCTTACATTACAGTCAACAACTGATTTCTGTTGTATTGTTCCACATTTGGTAATGTAGCGAAATGTGACATATTACATAAAGTGTATTCCGTGTGTGAATGGTGTATACGTTGATACATTGTGTATGTTAACAAACTGTGCCTATATTTGTGTTCAGACAGCCAAACGCTACATTCTTTCCACTTTACCGTTATAGTGAGCAATGTTGATATTGTGGTTCCCCTGATCTGCATTCAAATACTGTTAACAATATAACAACCTCAATGTTACAAATACCACATGACATCATGCATGCACTTCAGACATGTATTTAGGCTTTCCTGCCTGACCCATCTGTCCTATCCTGTCTAGAGGACTATCTCTTTTCTTCCATTTTTAAATGTCCTATCACAAGTCTATGCTGACACGCTGCCAGCAGCAACAGTTTAATAAACAACCAACAGTTGAATATGTGAAACAAGTACTGTAACACCATAATGTCTGAAAGACTTTGAACAGCCTTAATGAGCAGCAGATGTGATGTTAACACTCTGGAGGTGGTTTCTTTAATCTCTCTCTCTCTCTCTCTCTCTCTCTCTCTCTCTCTCTCTCTCTCTCTCTCTCTCTCTCTCTCTCATAGGATGGAGATCAGGCCGTTGCTCATGTGCTTTGCCCTCTGCGTGGTCTATGCCACCAGTAAACCCACCGAGAAAAAGGAACGCGTTCACCACGATGCACCTCTCAGCAGCCGCGAGCATGACGATGCTCAGGGCTTCGACTACGACCACGATGCCTTCCTGGGACAAAAGGAGGCCAAATCTTTTGACGAGCTCAGCCCAGAGGAGAGCAAGCGCAGGCTAGGGTGAGTAGACTCAAGTCTCTGCCTGGCTGCGTCTCAGTAGTTCAATGTGGCCACCATTCCCCGGCTCGGCTGTGTATCAATAGTATCAAGTTGAGGGTAGGGCTGTGACGGTAATTGAATAACCGTGTAACTGACGATTATGGATGAAGAGCGTCATGAAAATAAAACCGTCAAAAGCGTTTAAAATAGGCCTACATTCGTTTTAGAATTATTATTTTGTATTAATATTGTTTTCATGTCGATAAACTTTACCTAATAGCGGAAGTGTTTACTAATGATTGTTAACTTAGTTTGTCTATTGAACTTTCTACATCTCCTCCTCTTTACAGCTTTCATTTGCTTGAGCAGCTAATTGCTTGTAGAGTGGGATGTAGAGTGTTATAGGCTATGACATTTCAGTTAAAACATTGTTTGATGTGTGGACTTTTTTTTTATACAGTACATGTTTTCATTGCTTGCTAGTAAATAAATCTGGTCTTCCTTAAAAAAAAAGTTTAGATGTTTCTGACTATTCATTAATTATTCAACAGCAGTTGGCAAGGTTGTTCTGGCTCTGAGGCATATAATGCGCTAATGTTGTGTCAAATGGACAATTCACCAAGCCTCCAACCTGGCATGGTATAATTTGATACAGGATATTTTTTTAAAAATTATAAACAAATCAATGCTGATCAAGCCCGGTTCTGGCTGATATGCTGCCCTAAGCTAGACCCAAAAAATTGCTGTCCTCCTATCCCCGCAAAGTAGAATAGTAGCCTAGGCACGCAATGCACTTTTAGGAATGCCTATGTGGTAGGATACCATTTGTAAAATAGGCAATTTCCCATTAATTCCTGTCATCTGGTTACATTCATTTCTGTTAATGCATGTATTAATTACAGTAATTTACCGTTCTCATTCTTGTTTGCACAGTTCAAATCCAGCCACACTTGTGATAAACAAGTTTCGGTTTATTTCATATCCTCATTTACTCGCTCCATGTGAGCAGTGAGCATGTGTCTGGTTTCTCTGACCTGTTAATGTTGATGGAGTGCATGCACCTGAACACGCACAGAAGTACCTGGCCTGCTTTTCGCAAATGTCAAAAGTAGGAAAGTGCCCAGCTGGGCTTCTAAGTCATATTTTCATCACATAGTACATTTACATTTACATTTAAGTCATTTAGCAGACGCTCTTATCCAGAGCGACTTACAAATTGGTGCATTCACCTTATGACATCCAGTGGAACAGCCACTTACAATAGTGCATCTAAATCTTTTTAGGGGGGGGTGGGAAGGATTACTTATCCTATCCTAGGTAAGTAATCCTATAGTAAGTCAACGAAGTCCATTATAATAGTTACTCACAGTATTTGAAAAATCTTTCCAACACTCTCCCCCTCCATAATCAAAGTCGCTGATAAATAGGCTAGGGACATGTTTCGTGTATCTGTTTATATTTTAATGATGGTCAATTTGATCTTCATTCTATAGCATAGAATACTATCTTTCATTGTCAATGTCTTCCAACCTACCCTCAGGAAAGCCTAAGGTAGGTCTAGGTTTTTTATTATGTTTTAGTGAAAGGATAAATATTTGCTCTTGTGTCTGAAGTAGAGTATGCTGGTGGTTTTGATTGTTGAATGCTTTTATGTGTGTGTGTGTGTGTGTGTGTGTGTGTGTGTGAGTGAGTTCGCTGATTCTCTCTACAGAGAGAATGTCCATTCAGAAAGTTTCCTAAAGTAGCCTATCTGGACTAGGGCTGCAAATAACTGTTGGTCTCACAGTAATTGACCGTTAATTAACATAAACACATTTTGCATCTCCTAGCTTCCACTCATAGCCTACAAGCCACTGATGCAGAACTTTGGAACATCTACATTTGAAAAAGTCTAATAAATCCATGATTTATTTTAGACAGGTCTAAAGAAGCATGATATGAAGAAAATGTAGTCTATTTCAGAAGAACAGAATAGCATACTCTGAGTTGTGCTGATGTTAGGCCCTGATCTGGCTGAAATGGCTGAGGGCTGCACTAGTTATTATGCAGAAAAGATTTGCTTAGAATTCCGTGGCGTTATTTTATAGTATGAAGAATACATTTGGAAGAAAGCTGAATAAAATAGAAATGATATTTTCTCCAAATGATTTGAGGATGTGTGCGGTTATTCTGTGTTGAGTGTTTAATAAAGAAATAGGTATTCCTATATGCTTAATTTAGAGTTATTTATGTATCTTTAGTTGTTCTACAATCGTTGGGCTGTATGTTTTGAGGTATCCAACTGGATACCCTAATTGGTAGTTAGTCTTGTCTCATAGCTGCAACTCCCGTACGTAGAGTCGGAAGGTCGAGAGCAGTGCGTCCTCCGAAAAACAACCAAACCAAGCCGCACTGCTTCTTGACACAATGCCCACTTAACCCGGAAGCCAGCTGCACTAATGTGTCACCTGGCGACTGTGTCAGCCCGCCACAGGAGTCATTGGTGCGCGATGGGACAAGAAGATCCCTGCCAGCCAAACCCTCCCCTAACTCGGATGACGCTGAGCCAATTGTGCTTAGCCCCACGGGTCTCCCAGTCGCGGCCGGCTGCGACAGAGCCTGGACTTGAACCCAGAATATCTAGTGGCACAGCTCGCAATGCAGTGCCTTAACCACTGCGTCACTCGGGAAGCCCCGACATGTGACTTTAATGATGATTTGAAAAAAGTAGCTTGAAACGCATGAGCTTTGCTTAGTTTTTTTGCACAGGCTGTATAAACTATATCAGTCACTCATTCACAATTTGACAAATATTTGATAATGCCGAGAAATTCACAGCAGCATCCCCTTTGTGTGGCCGTAATGCACCCCCAAAACATTCATGCCTTTTGCGGCCAGTGGCCATTGTTCCCTTCTCCCTAAGTGCTGCGTGCTCCATCACGTGATCCGGTCTTTCTTACAGGCTACAAGTGAAGACAGAACAGCAAAAGCACGAACAGCAAAAGCACTAGCCAATGTCAATCTACTATCCCCAAAGTTCGACCTATTCTGTGCTCGAAATAAATTTTACAAACATAGTCTGGGACAGTTGTGGGATGCGATAGATCCCAAATGAATACAAAAACTAGCATGAAAAAAACTTGTTTACGCAATGTTGCCGACACAACACATCTGAATGTTTAGTTTAAAATGTTGATAAATTATTAGGCTATTTCTTCACATTATAAGCGCAGCAATGCGCACATGGTAGTAGGCTAAAAGCGCACATTTTCCATTAGCGGAAAACATTATCAAAAGTGACCGCAAATGCAATTATGCATGTAATGCTTTTATTATAAATGTGTATTTTTATGGTGAAAATGATCTCCCCCAAACTTGAAACTCACGTGCTGCCTATGTATGCCAGTTAGGCTCTACACCCCTTGTAATGTGCCTGATTTTAGAAGTTATTTGGCCACTTTAGTTGTGATACAAACCGTATTAAAACATATAGGCCTATGGGTTAGGCTAGATGAGGTGTGTGACTATGACTCGGAAAAAGTTGCCAAAAAAAACATTGTTTCTTCTGCTGGGCATTATTCACAAGTGATAGGCTAATATGGTCACCCATCAGACCATTCTTGATTTAATCTTGTCTTTACATATACTAAATAATATATGTGAAATTTAGTTTTGTTTTGATTTAGAATGGACCATTGTCATGCACCTGTATCGAAACAGGGTCACTTGAAAAAATACATGTCATCTATGCACTTAAATAGCGAATAGGGACGCTTTTCCCACGTGGTTTATTTTCATGCCAGCCAGGTAGGCTATACTCCTGTTGTAAATATAAGCAATGTGTTTAATATTAGGAAAGTTGAGAAATAAATATAGTAGGCCTATAGAAAGATTTTCAAATTAATTTGCATTGATGTCAGTGATTAGAGGGACAATCGAGTGTTGAGTACCAGGCAGCTGGCAAGTTTGGTAGGCTACTAATGACCATCAGCAGCATCAGAGCTTGGAGAAGCCAATTTACCATGACTAAATGGTCACGTGGAATTTGACTGCCTTCATGACTTGTGACTGCCGGTGTGACGGTAATACGGTCACCGCAACAGCCCTAGTCTGGACTCCATTTCTTTATTAAGAATCAAGCGCTCCTGTCGTGATGTAATCTTGTAAAAGGCCTCTTTTCAGTAGCTTAGGCTACGTTATTTCTCTCATTATGGCGTCCTCTCGTGGAAGAAAATATGTCAATGCCACTGGCATTGGATGATCGAAGCAACAGAGTTTGTGACGTTATGCAAATATTTTGAGGAAAGTGAGAGTTCGTTTGAATGGTTTTGTGCGTCGAAATAGTATATGCAGAAAAGCCAACAGACAAGGTCAAGGTAGGCATATCTTTCTATTGGTATTTCCATTTTTAATTTTTTTAATATATTTTTTAAAATATTCTGCTGACAAAAATAAACCATTGTTTTTACAGTACCAGTCAAAGTTTGGACACACCTACTCATTCAAGGGTTTTTCATTATTTTGACTATTTTCTACATTGTAGAATAACAGTGAAGACATCAGAACTATGAACACATGGATTCATGTAGTAACCAAAAAAAGTGTTCAATATATCAAAATATATTTTACATTTGAGATTCTTCAAAGTAGCCACCCTTTGTCTTGATGACAACTTTACACACTTGGCATTCTCTCAACCAGCTTCCCCTGGAATGCTTTTCCAACAGTCTGGAAGGAGTTCGCACATATGCTGAGCACTTGTTGGCTGCTTTTCCTTCACTCCGCATTCAAACTCATCCCAAACCATCTCAATTGGGTTGAGGTCGGGTGATTGTGGAGTCTAGGTCATTCTGATGCAGCACTCCATCACTCTCCTCCTTGGTCAAATAGCCCTTACACAGCCTGGAGGTATGTTGAGTCATTGTCCTGTTAAAAAAACAAATGATGGCCCCACTAAGCACAAGCCAGGTGGGATGGCGTATCGCTGCAGAATGCTGTGCCTTGAATTCTAAATAAATCAGACGGTGTTACCTGCAAAGCACCCCCGCACCATCACACCTCCTCACACCTTCTACGCTCCACCCGGCTTGTCCGGTGCTCATGCCTCGGCCGGCTCGTCAGGCTCGCCTAGGTGGCACGCCGGGTGGCGCCCCTAGAATTCTGAAATTCTTTCTAATTGCATAGCATCTACAGATTGTAAGTTGAAGAAAAATATTATAACCTGTGACCAGAAACAAGCTACATAGCTGCAATACCAGAATAAATGATCTAATGATTCTGCCTCTTCGTGGCAGAAGAGACATAATCATTTGTTTCTTAATTTGTTGATTAATATTTAAGTAATAACCTGAATAATAATAATAATAATAATAATAATAATAATGAAATGCCATGATGATAACAATGTGTAATGGCTTTTTTCAATAAGGCTTTTATTAAGAAGCATATCCATGTAAACAAGTGTACAAATAGAGTTGTGATCTCTCCTTTTTTGACCCCTTGTCCCTTGAACGGTTCTGTCGGTGACGTGTACATTGGCCTTGCCAATTACCGTTACCTCAAATTCCAAGACTGTCATAGCCCTAGTTGAGGAGCCAATCAGAGACTGTTCATGTAGTTTGCTACCTACAAGTTACCTGTATGCTAACGTGGCAGAGTAATATAAATGTAAAAGTACTTATTGCAATGTAAAACTAATGCTGTCACACAAGGAAGTATGTTCTCTTTTCAGTAAAAATTCATCAACGTATAGACTTGTTTGCCAGTAAATGGAGAGAAGGTAGAATTCCCCTTTCCCATCATCAGATTCAAAGAACAGGCTGTCACTTTCACATAGAGTGTTATTACATTTGTATTATAGTGAATGTAGTTTGTCCTCTTTTGATCTACATTTTTCATTTTTTTAAGTCTCTCTCTCTTGCTCTTCCCCTTTCTGTTACAGTGTGATTGTAGAGAAGATTGATGGGGACAGTGATGGTTTTGTCACTGAGGTGGAGCTGAAAGCGTGGATTAAGAAGGCTCAGAAGAAGTACATCTATGAGAACGTGGACCGCCAATGGAAGGACTTTGATGTCAACAATGACGGCATGATCTCCTGGGAGGAATACAGGAACGTAACTTATGGTACCTATCTGGGTAAGAAGGACGTGAGCATGCATGAGCAGGAGCCCGGGAAATGCAATTGGTCCAAAACATAAATGTGTTGGTTATGATTGGTTGGATAATTGCAGGGCCTTTAGTATTAGTTTCACTGATTGGTTGATTTACCGTGTCAATTCAGGTCAGGGTGTATCACGTGTGATTGACTAGAGATCATAGCCGCTTCCCTTTGAACACACAGATGACTCGGAACCAGATGATGGCTACAACTACCAGCACATGATGGCGAGGGACGAGAGGCGTTTCAAAATGGCCGACCAGAACGGAGACCAGATCGCCAACAAAGAGGAGTTCACCGCCTTCCTACACCCAGAGGAGTACGACCACATGAAGGACATAGTGGTGCTGGTATGTGTGTTTCATTCTCTGTGTTCGTTAGATTAAATGTTATTTGTAAAAAATGAAACACGGGACCAGCGTTCACCGGTCGGCTCCCTGACCATCCTCCTCTTTCTCCTTGTTTACCCTACAGGAAACCATGGAGGACATTGATAAGAATGGTGATGGTTTCATTGACCTGAATGAATACATAGGTAAGGACTGAAGTGGACATACTGTGAGTGTACAAAACATTAGGAACACCTGCTCTTTCCATGACAGGCGAATCCAGGTGAAAGCTATGGTCCCTTAAATCAAATGTTACTTATCACATGTGCAGACTACAACTACTGGTGTAGACTTCACAGTGAAATGCTTGCTTACGAACCTTTCCCAATGATGCAGAGTTTAATAAATGATTAGAAAAAATGTAATGGTAACTAACACAATTGAATACACAAGAATGGAGCTATATACAGGGAGTACTAGTACCTGATCAATGTGCAGAGGTACAAGGTACTTGAAGTAGATATGTACATGAAGGCAGGGTAAAGTGACTAGGCCTTATTGATGGCACTTGTTAAATCCACTTAACGCAGTGTAGATGAAGGGGAGGAGGCAGGTTAAAGAAGGATGTATAAGCCTTGAGACAGTTGAGACATGGATTGTGTATGTGTGCCATTCAGAGGGTGTATGGGCAAGACAAAAGATGTATGTGCCTTTGAACAAGGTATGGTAGTAGGTGCCAGGCGCACCGGTTTGTTTTAAGAGCTGAAACGCTGCTGGGTTTTTCACGCTTAAAAGTTTCCTGTGTGTATCATTAATGGTCCACCATCCAAAGGACATACAGCCAACTTACCACAACTATAGGAAGCATTGAAGAAGTCGTTCCTAATGTTTGGTGTACTCAGTGTGTAGTCACTTTATTCTGAGGTCCCCATTCAATAGATGTACTGTATTGATGTTTCTACCTCCTCTCCTTCGTTTCCTAGGTGACATGTACAACCATGAAGATGAGATGGAGGAGCCAGACTGGGTTGCGACAGAGCGCGAGCAATTCTCAGAGTTCCGGGATAAGAACAAAGATGGGAAGATGGATCGGGAGGAGACTATGGACTGGATCCTTCCTTCAGACTACGACCACGCAGAGGCCGAGGCCAAACACCTCGTCTACGAGTCTGACTCAAACAAAGTGAGACAATCGCTCTTTCTTTCTTTCTCTTTCTCTCTCTCTCTCTCTCTCTCTCTCTCTCTCTCTCTCGTTCACTCTCTCTCTCTCGTTCACTCTCGTTCACTCTTTCTTTCTCTCTTTCTTTCTTTCTCTCTTTCTCCCCTTTTATTTATTTCACTCACAATGTCTGTGTCTGTTTTAAACCTTGTGTTGACTAAATATCCTTTTTTGTTTTGATTTCAGGATGGGAAGCTCAGCAAGGAAGAGATCCTGAACAAGTACGACCTGTTTGTAGGAAGTCAAGCAACTGACTTTGGCGAGGCGCTGGTACGGCACGATGAGTTTTAGATGATTTAGTCCTAGCTAGATAAAACATTTTTATACTTGGTTTGATTTTTATTTTGTATGAAACATATTCATACAGTACATTGTCTCCAATTCGTTTGTGTTTGATAGCACCTAATAGTTACGTGTGTTTATATATACGGACTTCCCATCCCAACACTTCATTTTATTTTTCTGTTACGTACATAGGTAGTTTAGATTGGTCATTCTTTTTGCCTTGGTTTGAAACACAATGGTATACTCACAAGCACTGAATACTCCTTTTGGAGTTGTAATCATTTAAAATTCTTCCACCAAACCCTTCATATGTGGGAATGATTTGGTGTTTTTTACAGTCATGTTTTGAATGACACTGATTGTAGTGATAGCCCATCATTTCTTAGTATAGTTAGTAGATGAGAGATGCTACCCAACATTAGCCTCCTACATTTCCTTTTACCCAGTGTGTGCCTTCTCTGAGTAGTCTTTTGGGAGCTCAACCAATGAAACTGACACTAAATATCAGTGAATCAGGGGGTCATGGGAACATGAGTCCACTACAGTGAAATCATCCCTCACCCTGCTCTGTTTCTCCATAAACACTTTCTTTGACCCCCTTTTCGTCACATGTACTGTATTTGTCTATCATGACTAGGGCCGTTATTATTAGCAGTTCATCACTGCTTCTGTAGCCTTCTCCGCTGTCAATCACTGCCTCTCAGCAGTCTACAGTGGCTTCCTCTCCTTGCCTCCATCTGCATTGGTCTAGAAACAAATGATAGAAGTATGTTAGATGACCAATGTGAAACAAGAAAAGGAAAGCGTTTTGGACCTATTGAGTAGCAGCACAAGTGTGAGAACGCATCTGTTCTATTGGTTAGAAATAAGAGCGTTTGTTCCTTCCTGCGGGGCGTGCTGAACTGAAAGGTTGGCGCATTGCAGCGTCGTTGCTGAATTACGCTTGCTTAAAATTAAATTAAGATTATGTTGAAGTATTTACATAGTCAGCAAGTGTTTATTTTCTGAATTTATGCACAGAATGTATGGACATTCATATTTTGGATCGAATGCTGTACTTTTGATTCCACAGCCCATTTCTCAATAATAAAAAAACGAATTGAGTAAACTTATTTGTTCAAGTTTGAGCCTCAATTCACGTCTTCTTTTTAAGAGTTTGTTTGTCTGGTTGTGTTTGTGTTAATGATTTTTGTTAAGACATCCAATAAATGGTGATTGTGGTTGAAATAAAACACTGTCCACCACTGTTATAAAAGTGCATCGCAATACAATATAAATCTTTATTTACCTTAGATATGTTACAATAAATCAACATTTTGAGTATTTCATCAAGGAGTAGATTCAATAAACCCTATTTGCCCTGAACTCACATTTTCAATCAAGTGTTGGGGAACCTTAGATGGTTTATTGAATCCACCCCAAGACCCCCCATTCTGGAGATACAAAAATAAAAGTGCTAAACTCATATTTTTCTTCATTTTTTTTTTCATGCATTGCTATTTTTAGACTGCAGCTTTAGTAAGCTAATATATGCCATCATCAGACAGGTTCGGTCAATATTCAGAATGAAATGTACATGATTCATTACGGTCTTAAACAGGGTGTGATTTGTGGGGGAGAGGAGAGGCGAGAGAGAGGGGTGGATAGGAGGAAGAGAAAGAAAGAGCAGGAGAAAATAAACCCCTTTTTGGCTCTCATGGTGTGCTAAGGGGTGATCCCATATGAATAAGAAATAAAATGGCCAACAATACCACCACAAACCCTATACAAATCACACACTGATTATGATAATAATACTATGGAGTTTGGAAAAGTTCTCTGACAGTAGGACCTTCCTGGTATGAAGCAGTGGAGGTAAGGGGTGGTCAGGTGTTGGCTGTTGGGGATGGGCTCCTGATGGACTGAGACCACCGTCACAGTTTATGCTGTGGAGACCTCAGTCTTGGAGGCTGAAACTGAAGTCTCTTCAATCTGCTTTCCGAACACAGTCTCCATGATGCAGGCGTTAAACTGAGGGAGAAGTAGATCGATTTATATGACAGACAATGAACATGATACGGTTGTGTGTCCTGTTCTGACTCACCTCTGATGTGCCTCATTTCGGAGTGTTTGTCAATGACTGAGTGTGTGTGTGTGTGTGCCACTATGTTGGTGTATATCTATGCAGTTCGGGGGTTATAGACTCACCTGTTTGTTCATGAAGGCGTAAATAAGAGGATTGTATACACAGGAGCTTTTAGAGAAGAAAGCAGGGATGGTCACCAGGCGGTAGTCTTTGTTCTCGCTTGTTGTATAGGCGAAGTACAAGCCTGCCAGGGCGTAGGGGCCGTAACACAGAATGAAGGAGCACACCATCACAATCACCATCCTGGATACTTCCTTTTCTGCCTTCTGGGTGGAAGCTGACTCAGCCTGCGCAGCTGCCACCTACACACACACACACACACGCGCGCGCACACTGGTCACACGTGGGTTCCAAATCATGACTTTACTCTACTTTGTTTTTTTGTTTTTTTTTTACCCAGAAAGCATTGTACTCACAGCCCGTAGTGCTCCCAGCAGCTGGGAGTAGGAGAAGAAGATGATGGACATGGGCATGAGGAAACAGGTAACAATAAGGAATTTGGTGTAGCTGGCACAGTGGTACTCCTCGTTGTTTGTGTACCAGTCAGGTCCACAGGAGCAGCCCAGACCCTCAGGGATATACCTGTACAACAAACCCAAGTTACTTCTACTGAAGCCCCACACATTGTCTCTCTGCAGGGTTTCCTCCTTGCCTACATCAATCAGTGAGTTATCTAACTTGAAAAGCAGCGAGCGATGCAAACGTTGAAGCCAATTAGTGACATTAATTGCTGCTCAGAACCTTACACGTACAGCAAAACATATACACGTACTTTTAACAAATTTGAGGATAATTACCATTTTCCCCATTCCCTGTGTGTGCAATGTGAACCAAATAGCCTAATAGTAGCCAAATACAAAGAGTATTTATTAATCCAGACTATAACACAGTACGAGATCAAAGTGTTTGTGGATCAGTACCTGCTCCAGCCGAAGAACGGCGGGGTGGCACATCCGATCCCCATGACCCAGGTGAAGCCAACAGCCGCCAGAGCCTGGTTGTTGTCAAATTTGAAGGTGCCAAAGGGTTTGCAGATGACCACATATCTCTCAAAGGCAAGGACAGCCAGGGACCAAGCTGACACCAACCCTGAGGAAGAGAGAAGAAGCCATCAACAGGTTAGGAGATATCAAAGACATCGAACACAAGAACGAGTTTGCATGCAAATGCAAATAATCAGAAGAGTAAAAAAATGAATCGTTAAAGTACATCTTTGTTGTTGTTGTTCTTATGATGATGTTTTGAATTTACCTGCTATTGAACCCATGCAAGCTTCCATTGCACACAAGGTGTAACCCAGGAAGTAGTATCCTCTCGCGCTAGAAACAAACACTTGGCTCACAGAAAACGTCACAAAGATGAAGCCTGCTAACGAGACGTTGACCAGGATGTAGTTCAGCGGTTGTCTCAGCTTCTTGTACTTCACTGTCACCAAGAGAATGATGAAGTTTAGGGGTGTTCCAGCAAAGAACACAAAGCCCATGAAAGCAGTCTGTAGGTAGAAAGCCCATATTGGGGCCAGGTGATACTGTGGCCCCTCAAATGGGCTGACCTTAGAGATGTTCTCGTACAGATGGAAGTCCTTTCCCATCTTGGCTCCTCTCTGACTCAGACCACTACTTGTCCGTCCCTTAGATGTGAACTATGATGCTGAAAGGCTCCCTTTTATATGACCGTAAACCACTTATAAACCTCTTAAAAATGATGTAAGGAACAAGCTTCTCCTGCGGATCTTCCTGATCTTGTCGAGTGGATGAATAAACTTTCGGATTAAGCTGCCCCCGTGACCATGACCTGCCAGAAGAGACCTTACTTTGTTGGGCGCAGTAATCCATCTTAAAGAGCCAGTGAGAAAGAATACAGTTTAGAAGAAGAAGAATTGAACTTATAGCAATTCTTTGTTGGCGGGAACAGTGCTTGGATAAGAAATCATTGCCGTACTTCTGGAGTTTGTAATGGATATCAATGATTTAAGCGAGGCTGTGTTGGCTGCTCTTATGAGGTGGTAACTGCCTTATCCAGTTCCTATTTTAATCTCTGATGGACATTATCCTTCCTCCATACATAACCTAAGGGGGGAAGGGGATGTGGTGAACAGTGGTAGAAAGAAGAAGCTGACCAGGCAGTGGCACTCACCTCCACAATGTTTGGAAACTCCACTTTAGCAATTAATTATAGTTAAGTGCTAATCTAACAACCAAGGAAAGAATTCATTATAGGGTCTAAGCAAACATCGAGAGCCGACATAGAGAGCCTTGCTCTTGTTGTATACCTGTCTACAGTACAGGGAAGCTCTAGCACACTGAGCACTGGGAGAGATTGTTTACATTTCAATGTTTTTTTTCAATCGTACAAGTCACACTGTGAAATTAGAACGTCTCAGAACACCATGATTGTGTAATGAAACCCTGAAAAGTAGTGCACCGAAGCTGAGGTCTGGTGTCTGGAGGGTGTTTGAATGTAAACCCAATGTAAAGTGTTGTAGTACACCGCATGTGTTTTGAACCCAAAATGAAGTACTCTGAAACGCCTAAAGTGGTTGTTCAACCTTAATATTGGTGTTTTTAAGAGAGTGATGCGCAACAAAAAAAAACATGTTGGATTTTCAGTGCATGTAAAAGGCAGCACCAAAAAACAAAAACGTTGTTTCTCATACAATCAATGGTTGAGAAATGGACATGGGTTATAGCTTATATATTGATTGATGATAAGGGACTAGAAATAAATACAAAATTGTGGAATTCCATGTTTATTTTTTCAATGCTTTATTTAGGCATGTTTTTGAAACAGGAGGGGCAGTAAAGATTGTACATTTTGTTGGAATTTTACCCCCAAAATAAAGACAGTATATATTTAATTATGCAGTCGTTTAAATGATTTGTTAATTTAATTTGACCAAAATAATGTAAGATTAAATACAATTTAATGTGTTGCTCAAAATGTATGCATCTTTCATGAGGATTACCAAAGAGAGAGAACATTTAGTGACGGAACTCATTGGAAGTGGTTTTAATCAGCTTGCATTTTCTATCTTGCCACTTGACTATGATTGTGGGTAAATTCAACATTTTTTGACTTCATAATTATTTCACACAATGTTGTATACAAGTTTGATGAAAGAAAAGTATATTTTCATATTAATATTTAGAAAAGTATATTTTCATATTAATATTTAGCTTTGTTGTGCCATGTGGTGTAATGGATCATGATGAACACATATCATGATTGTTAATGGAAAAAGGCAAGTGCAGAATTCTCAATTCTTGCTGTTTAATCTCCAGTTACTAATGGTGATGTGAACACTGTGCTTCACAATGCCTGCCAAAATGGCAAATGATTAAATACATAAAACAATGTTAACTGTTCAAATTCTCCAGATGAAGTGGTCTAATTTTGCGCTGGGCAGGATCTCAAAACCCCCAAAATGATGTTTACAACCTTATTCGGTAGGACTGTCATTTTCTAGCAAGGTGTTGCTCTACTCTTGATTAAGTGGTGTTACAATACACCGTGTCATGTTTCAAAACATTTCAATATGATGTGTTTCAATAAAGTTTTGTCTCCTTCAAGTTGGTGGCAGCTCAGTTGCCACTATTTTGGGTATTGCAAAGCGCTTAATTTGAACAGTGCACATTCAGATCTAAATGAACCTACTGGTATCAAGATGTAGCTAGCATGGAACAAAAAAAAGAGTGCCATATAACGAACAGCAGGTAGGTTAGAGGGGTGGGACAGCAACCTGAGGGTTGCCAGTTTGAATCCCCAATTCGTACCAAAAAATATGGCCTTTGAGCAAGGCATTTGACCCTTAAACTGCTCCTTGGTTTTGACATGGGACAGAGATTACGGTTTATAATTTTAGACCTTGAACGGGTGAAAACAGAAAGCTTACGACTAGCCAGCAGCAAGCCAATTAGAGCACCATCAGCCCCCAATACACCCCACCCCCTCGTCCATTCCTCCCTCCCTCCCTTGAAAGGGTGTCTAGAACGTTTCTGAGAGTTGATCAGGTGAATTCTGATCAACATACCTCACTAACAAATAATATGTTTTCACTTCTATGATTCTTCTCTGTGCAAGGACATGGATATTCAGAACGTTTTGTCTATTTTTCCTCTTCACGATATTGTTGCATATATTGTCAGGGATGGCAGCCGCAGACATTTGATCTGCAAAGTTTCTCAGGCTACTTTTTTTTCAGTTACTGTTTTTTTTTTTTTTTACCGATAACTCATGAGAGTGTGTTGCATATTGGTGTGTCTGCATTTATTTGGTCATTTTTCTATTTCACCTTTATTTAACCAGGTAAGCTAGTTGAGAACAAGTTCTCATTTACAATTGCGACCTGGCCAAGATAAAGCAAAGCAGTGCGACAGAAACAACCACACAGTTAGTGTTGAGTTACACATGGAATAAACAAGCGTACAGTCAATAACACAACAGAAAAAAATAAAGTCTATATACAGTGTGTGCAAATGGCGTGAGGAGGTAAGGCAATAAATAGGCCATTGCAGCGACACCACCCCACTATGTAATGATGGAAAAGTTTCCCACATCTTATTGGTTTACTTGATTAACTGTATGCTATAGTTGAAGTTATTACAGCAAGTGTTAGCTACATAAGATGCTTAGTTTTGTTGTCAGTGGCCCTTCCCCTGAGCTTCATCACATGTGAAACCTTTCTGCCATCCGCCTACTGCCTGTTGCCCGCCATGCATATTAGATTACTTGACATTGGAGTCTTAAAATGCCACAATACAGGGATGAGCCTTAATCTGGAATCAAGATTTACCTGAGATGTACCTGGCCAATCTTTCAAATCTCTGCAAACTGCAGGGATGTAACATGGGATTAGGATCAAACTACAGGATCATCCCTTTAGCCCCAGATTGTTGGGTCAAATGACTAATTTGAGGAAGGATCAAGGGTGGGTTTACTGGTAAATCTCCCTACTCCTCCTCACCGTGCCCCCTGTTCTCCTTTTTATACACTTGCACACAGTCAGCCAATCCTCTTTCCCTTGGAACCTTTCCAAGGAACCTTCTCCTCCTCCATCCTCCTCCTCCGCCCGCCTCTGTCTGTCTCTCGTGTCTTTTCAGTGCTACTCTAGTTAAATTTGAGGCAGTAGGGACCAGCTAGTTTGGTCTAGTTTTGAGCTAGTTTTTGCTTGAAAACCAGAGCTTCTCCCAATTTACCAGCAGAAATAAAGGTATGCTTTTTTCATTTCCAGTATTTTTGTATGGGTGAGTAGGCTTGTTTATCAGGCTGTATTTCAGTTTAGCATTTGGGTAGGTTGTTTAATTGGAGGTATATGGATCAGTTTAAGATTTTAACTTGATGTAGAAATCTCAGTCGACAATACTTATTTGACCGAGATTAGATCTTTGGAAAAATGTATATAACTTTTAGCATTAAAAAGTATTTTATATAGTGTGACACTATTGACAAGCAAAGCTGTGTTTGTACTGTGACAGCAAACCGAAGCCCGTGCATTGCGATGACCCTTACCTTTGAAGATTTTGTTCCTCAAACTAGGGGAAGATGAAGGACCACTACAGTCCTTCAAGATACATGGCGAAGAAATGACGGAGCGCGAGTGAGAGAACGAGGGTGCAAGATAAATATCATCCCCAGACTCAGGGTTGTATCATAACCAACCTGTATGGTTTAGAAGTATGGGTATGATACGACCTGGGTTTGGCGGTGGTCTGCTGCTGCCTTTAAACAGAGGATGCACCAATGGCTCTACATAACTGATTATTTGGGGTGTGTTTTCTTCCCTTTTACTTTTCCTTTCCGTTTTGCCAAGAGAAGAATGTAATAGCAGCCCAAAAAAGCTGTAAAATTACTTAAAATGACACTCTTGACTTTTGTATTTTGCGAAGTGATCCACAAAATAAACTGAATGGAACGACCCTTGTACTTCTGTCCACTCTGCCCTTGTGAGACCGTGGCCAATAGAAATGCATCCATTTGAAAACCCTTAGATTAGCAGCTGTGGGGGTTGGTGACAACCGTGGGATCTACCCGGTACAACCAGAAGAGGACTGGCAGCCCCTTGGAGTCTGGTTCCTCTCTAGGTGTCTTTATAGGTTCCTGCCTTCTAGGGAGTTTTTCCAAGCCACTGTGCTTCTGCCTCTGCTTTACTTGCTGTTTAGGGTTTTAGCCTGGATATCTGTAAAGCACTTTTTGACAACTGCTGATTTAAAAAGGGATTCATGAAATAAATGTAATCTTGTGAGGGTGGAGTAACAGCATAATGATCTCTAAGGGGTTTTAACCACACCCTCTTGGTGTGCAAGGCAAGCTAAATCAAGTTGACCTAAGAGTTGCTCTTTTAAAATATAGTGATGCTTTAATCAAAGCTTTCACACACAGGCTTCTAAACACCCATAGTAAATGTAAAACAACACTCCTTATAGAGAAAGTAACAATGAACAAACATGAGATACACTGTATATACAAAAGTATGTGGACAGCCCTTTTAATCCCATGTTACATCCCTGCAGTTTGCAGAGATTTGAAGGATTGGCCAGGTACATCTCAGGTAAATCTTGTTTCCAGATTAAGGCTCATCCCTGTATTGTGGCATTTTAAGACCCCGATGTCAAGTAATCTAATATGCATTGTCAGTAGAATGGCCTTACTGAAGAGCTTAGTGACTTTCAATGTGGCATCATCATAGGATGCCACCTTTCCAACAAGTCAGTTTGTAAAAATGTTGCCTGCTAGAGCTGCTGTCAACTGTAGTAGTGTAAAGCTCGCCGCCATTGGACTCTGGAGCAGTAGGTGGGATGTATCCTTCCCCATAGTTCTCACCACTCGTTTATCACTACAAAGCTGGCAGTTCCACCCCCCCTAGATTAGAGAGACCTTAAAGGGACTCCCTTTCATGGAATAATCAGACCTCTTTTGCGCCCCTCCGGGTAGATCTCGACTATCCCCACCAGAACTCTTACGTGAACTCTTACGTTCGCCAGAACTCTTACGTTCGCAGCCTAATATACATTTTGACCAGGTTTCCTCTTAGATCTCAATATTAGCTAGTTTTAAATCGGTAGTGGCCACAGATGCCGAGGGTCATTACGGACCCCCCTCCCAGAACTCTTACATTCTATTTGGATCTATATCCAATTCCTGCCTTCCATTTGCACAGAATACTTGGTTCCCTTTAAAACATTTTTCTCCACACAAAATTCTAAAGACAGGTCACCAGACATAAACCCCTTTGGATATTTCAGCGTCTAACATCCAGAGTACATTAAAATCCTTTAATGCAATCATACAGATATTATCCCCTGTATCTGTGAATAAAGAGGACTGACCTTATTATTGCAGCTGAGGTTTCAATGTTGGTTGGATCTAGTCACCATTTCTGTCGCATACCAGTTCGCCACCGGCCTGTGAAGAACCATCAGAAAGGGGCCAGGTCTTTAATCTACGGATATTTCATCAGCCCGTGCACAGTTTCGGTGTCTCCCTGGACCGACAGAAGCAGATATTGAGATCCGGCTCGAATGGACCAAGCTGTCACGAGAATTTTCAATCCCAATGATAATAACTAACAATCAATTAAGCTTTGACCAATTCCCGAGGTTTGTAAGACCTTGGGTTTAATAATTATTATGCAAAGACTCAGTTTATGCAAAAAGGTATCAGTTTAGAACGTTCTAAAGTTTAAAAAAATGCAAAGGTAATTTTGGTCCTTTATCTACTACACGATACCGACACACAAACAGTAGGGGATTCAGATACACAAAAAGTTAAAAAAATGCAAAGATACACAAACATTACACACACAGATACACAAACAGTTTTCAGATACACAAACTAGGGGGAACACACACACAGATACACAAACTAGGGGGAACACACACACAGATACACAAACAGTAGGGTGATTACCCCAGATATCTACTACAGTAGGAGGATTACGCACAAACAGTAGGGGGATTACCGACACACAAACAGTTGGGGGATTACACACACACAGATACACAAACAGTAGGGGGATTACACACACACAGATACACAAACAGTAGGGGGATTACACACACAGATACACAAACAGTAGGGGGATTACACACACACAGATACACAAACAGTAGGGGGATTACACACACACAGATACACAAACAGTTGGGGGATTACACACACACAGATACACAAACAGTTGGGGGATTACACACACAGATACACAAACAGTAGGGGGATTACACACACAGATACACAAACAGTAGGGGGATTACACACACAGATACACAAACACACACAGATACACAAACAGATACACAAACAGGGGGATTACACACACACAGATACACAAACAGTAGGGGATTAAACACACACAGATACACAAACAGATTACACAAACAGATAGGGGGGATACACAAACAGTACACACACACAGATACACAAACAGATACACAAACAGGGGGATTACACAAACAGTAGGGGAACACACACACAGATACACAAACAGTAGGGGGATTAGGGGGACACACACAGATACACAAACAGTAGGGGGATTACACAGATACACAAACAGGGGATTACACACAGATACACAAACAGTAGGGGATTACACACACACAGATACACAAACACAAACAGATAGGGATTACACACACACAGATTACACACACACAGATACACAAACAGTAGGGGAACACACACACAGATTAGGGGGAACACACACACAGATACACAAACAGTAGGGGGATTACACACACACAGATACACAAACAGTAGGGGGATTACACACACACAGATACACAAACAGTTGGGGGATTACACACACACAGATACACAAACAGTAGGGGGATTACACACACACAGATACACAAACAGTAGGTGGGATGTATCCTTCCCCATAGTTCTCACCACTCGTTTATCACTATGAAAGCTGGCAGTTCCATCCCCCCGAGATTAGAGGGGCCTTGATGGGACTCCCTTTCCTGCCTTAAGTTTCTCAGAGTTCTAACCAGGTCAGGTCATGAATAGTTTAATTGTTTTCTGTGTTTTCTTAGTCACACACACACATTTCTACTTGTCTGACCAAACCTTATTGGACTTAAGTTTATCATTCTAATTCATTATATCTGTTACATAATCTTAGAATTACGTTTCAGGGTGGAATAGTTTAGTCATTACCTTAAACATCTAAATTCCCTCATCAGGAAGGCCCTTTCCTGTTTCAGCATGACAATTCACCCCGTGTATAAAGCGAGGTCCATACATAAATGGATTGTCGAGAACTTGACTGGCCTGCACCTCAACCCTATCGAACACCTCTGGGATGAATTGGGACACTAAATGCGAGCCAGGCCTAGTCACCCAACAGCCGTGCCCAACCTCACTAATGCTCTTGTGGCTGAATGGAAGCAAGTCCCCACAGCAATGTTCCAACATCAAGTAGAAAGACTTACCAGAAGAGTTAGGGCTGTTATAGGAGCAAAGGGAAGACCATCTCCATATTAATGGCCTTGATTTTGGAATTAAATGTTCGATGAGCAGGTGTCCACATACTGTTGATCATGTAGTGTACTTACACCCATGAAGCATGCCTATAGTGCCAGGTGTTTTTCTAACCATGTGACCTGACCAGGAAAAACTTTGGGTCCAATGTTTCCTTTGCATCAGGTTACTCTCCTGCAGTGCAACTATTGACAACTGCTTGGAGGAAGCAAATCTGTAATGAGCCACATTCAAACGTGTTAACCCTCATAAGGCTACTGGCCCAGACGGCATCCCTAGCCGCAGCCTCAGAGCATGCGCAGACCAGCTGGCTGGTGTGTTTATGGACATATTTAATCACTCCCTATCCCAGTCTGTTGTCCCCATATGCTTCAAGATGGCTAGCATTGGTCCTGTACCCAAGAAGGTAAAGATAACTTAACTAATTGACTACAGCCCCGTAGCACTCACTTCTGCCATCATGAAGTGCTTTGAGAGGCTAGTCAAGGATCATATCACCACCACCTTACTGGCCACCCTAGACCCACTTCAGTTTGCAAACCGCCCCAACAGGTCCATAGATGACGGAATTGCCATCGCACTGCACACTGCCCTATCCCATCTGGACAAAAAATAATACCCATGTAAGAATGCTGTTCATTGACTACAGCTCAGCATTCAACACCATAGTACCCTCCAAGCTCATCATCAAGCTGGAGGGCCTGGGTCTCAACCCCTCTCTGTGCAACTGGGTCCTGGACTTCCTGACGGAACGCCTCCAGGTGGTGAAGGTAGGAAACAACATCTCCACTTTTCTGACCCTCAACACTGGGGCCCCACAGGGGTGTGTGCTCAGCCCTCTCCTGTACTCCCTGTTCACCCACGACTGCGTGGCCATGCACGCCTCCAACTCAATCATCAAGTTTGCAGACGACACAACAGTAGTGGGCTTGATCACCAACAACAACGAGACAGCCTACAGGGAGGAGGTGAGGGCACTCGGAGTGTGGTGTCAGGAAAACAACCTCTCACTCAACGTCAGCAAAACAAAGGAGATGATGGTGGACTTCAGGAAACAGCAGAGGGAGCACCCCCCTATCCACATCGAAGGGACAGCAGTGGAGAAGATGAAAAGTTTTAAGTTCCTGGGTGTACACATCACAGACAAACTGAAATGGTCCACCAACACAGACAGTGTGGTGAATTAGGCTCAACGGCGCCTCTTCAACCTCAGGAAGCTGAAGAAATTTGGCTTGTCATCCAAAATCCTGACAAACTTTTACAGATGCACAATCGAGAGCATCCTGTCGGGCTGTATCACAGCCTGGTACGGTAACTGCACCGCCCTCAACCGCAAGGCCAACCAGAGGGAGGTGTGGTCTGCACAACGCATCACCGGGGGCAAACTACCTTCCCTCCATGACACCTACAGTACCCTATGTCACAGGAAGGCCAAAAGATCATCAAGGACAACAACCACCCGAGCCGCTGCCTGTTCACCCCACTATCATCCAGAAGGCGAGGTCAGAACAGGTGCATCAAAGCTGTGACCGAGGGATTGAGAAACAGCTTCTATCTCAAGGCCACCAGACTGCTAAACAGCAATCACTAACTCAGAAAGGCTACTGCCTACATTGAGACCCAATCACTGGACACTTTAATAAATGGATTACTAGTCACTTTTAACAATGCCACTTTAAATAATGGCACTTTAATAATGTTTACATATCTTACATTACTCATATCACATGTATATACTGTATTTTATACCATCTACTGCACCTTGCCTATGCCGCTCGGCCATCGCTCATCCATATACTTATACAGTGCCTTGCGAAAGTATTCGGCCCCCTTGAACTTTGCGACCTTTTGCCACATTTCAGGCTTCAAACATAAAGATATAAAACTGTATATTTTTGTGAAGAATCAACAACAAGTGGGACACAATCATGAAATGGAACGACATTTATTGGATATTTCAAACTTTTTTAACAAATCAAAAACTGAAAAATTGGGCGTGCAAAATTATTCAGACCCTTTACTTTCAGTGCAGCAAACTCTCTCCAGAGGTTCAGTGAGGATCTCTGAATGATCCAATGTTGACCTAAATGACTAATGATAAATACAATCCACCTGTGTGTAATCAAGTCTCTGTATAAATGCACCTGCGCTGTGATAGTCTCAGAGGTCCGTTAAAAGCGCAGAGAGCATCATGAAGAACAAGGAACACACCAGGCAGGTCCGAGATACTGTTGTGAAGAAGTTTAAAGCCGGATTTGGATACAAAAACATTTCCCAAGCTTTAAACATCCCAAGGAGCACTGTGCAAGCGATACTATTGAAATGGAAGGAGTATCGGACCACTGCAAATCTACCAAGAACTGGCCGTCCTTCTAAACTTTCAGCTCATACAAGGAGAAGACTGATCAGAGATGCAGCCAAGAGGCCCATGATCACTCTGGATGAACTGCAGAGATCTACAGCTGAGGTGGGAGACTCTGTCCATAGGACAACAATCAGTCGTATATTGCACACATCTGGCCTTTATGACAGAGTGGCAAGAAGAAAGCCATTTCTTAAAGATATCCATAAAAAGTGTTGTTTAAAGTTTGCCACAAGCCACCTGGGAGACACACCAAACATGTGGAAGAAGGTGCTCTGGTCAGATGAAACCAAAATGGAACTTTTTGGCAACAATGCAAAACGCTATGTTTGGCGTAAAAGCAACACCCTGAACACACCATCCCCACTGTCAAACATGGTGGTGGCAGCATCATGGTTTGGGCCTGCTTTTCTTCAGCAGGGACAGGGAAGATGGTTAAAATTGATGGTAAGATGGATGGAGCCAAATATACAGGACCATTCTGGAAGAACCTGATGGAGTCTGCAAAAGACCTGAGACTGGGACGGAGATTTGTCTTCCAACAAGACAATGATCCAAAACATAAAGCAAAATCTACAATGGAATGGTTCAAAAATAAACATATCCAGGTGTTAGAATGGCCAAGTCAAAGTCCAGACCTGAATCCAATCGAGAATCTGTGGAAAGAACTGAAAACTGCTGTTCACAAATGCTCTCCATCCAACCTCACTGAGCTCGAGCTGTTTTGCAAGGAGGAATGGGAAAAAAATTCAGTCTCTCGATGTGCAAAACTGATAGACACCCCAAGCGACTTTCAGCTGTAATCGCAGCAAAAGGTGGTGCTACAAAGTATTAACTTAAGGGGGCTGAATAATTTTGCACGCCCAATTTTTCCGTTTTTGATTTGTTAAAAAAGTTTGAAATATCCAATAAATGTCATTCCACTTCATGATTGTATCCCACTTGTTGTTGATTCTTCACAAAAAAAATACAGTTTTATATATTTATGTTTGAAGCCTGAAATGTGGCAAAAGGTCGCAAAGTTCAAGGGGGGGGATACTTTCGCAAGGCACTGTATGTACATATTCTCATTCACCCCTTTAGATTTGTGTGTATTAGGCAGTTGTTGGGGAATTGTTAGATTACTTGTTAGATATTACTGCACTGTTGGAACTAGAAGCACAAGCATTTTTCTACACTCGCATTAACATCTGCTTACCATGTGTATGTGACCAATAACATTTGATTTGATGTATCTGGTTCATTGCTGTAAGTAGTTTTCAACCTTTTTTTGGTTACTATAACCACATTTCACTCAGTCTGAACTGAAGTACCCCCTCATGTCCATCTGATAGTTAAGCAAATGTCATCATGCATATTCCCAAACACCTCCTGTGGATGGACCAGGTAGGTACTCCTAGCACAGATGAATAGGTATTTTTACTACATGTACCCCAGTTTGAGAACAACTGTTGTAAATCATGCGCTTTGCTGACATCTAGTGGTCTTTCAGTGTATATTGGGGTTCTCTTACAAAATAAATATACATACCGCCTAGCTACATAGTTATACATTGTAACTATGAATTCAATTACACTGATATGGTGCTTCTCGTTTTTACAACTTGTTTTACAATAACAGTAAAAGAGACCCATTGTGTCCCCCGAATATATGAAGTATAGCTTTTAGTTCCTTGAACTGTATTTCTAGACGGGGGCGTTTGTCGGTGACACACACGGGGAACCTGTGTGCGATTGAGATGGCGGTCGGAACAGCGAGCACAACGAACGAATAAATATTACCCCGTCTGAACATAAACTGTGGAACTTGTAGCGTCTTCGCATTTACCCTAAACTGTAACCCGGAACGTAGCATAGCGCTATGGAGAAACCGACAGTCGCACTTGTGTATCAAGCTGTTCAAGCTCTTTATCATGATCCGGACCCCGCCGGCAAAGAGCGAGCCTCTGTGTGGCTGGGGGAGCTACAGAGATCGGTAAGTAAACTTGAGAAATGGGGAGGGGGGGGACTTGGAATGGGCCTAGAACAAGACATTGCTAGGCAGGTCGTGTGAGGCCGAAAACAAAACATTGCATCAGAATGCGTAATACCGTGGTGATATAAAACCATTTGATTTGTGTATGCTAACCCAACAGCGAATGAATGAGCATAGATTCGCACGCTCGCTAGCAACACATTGCATAGCATTAGCTAGTTAGCTTAGTCAAGCTAGTTTGTTAGATTACGAACTAGTTAGCATTAGCCACACAGTTCCCCTTTCTACTGCTAGCCTGCTAGTAACTGTCAAATGGAAACGGGGATAAATCTATGGGGGATTTCTCGGTGCAACGAAGATAATGAAGGCAAACAGTAGCCAGCTTTTTCTCGCTTGTAGTTAAACGAACCATAGTGTTTGAAATGCTAGCTAGTTAGCCACACACAGCAGATAACTAGTTAACATCCAGTTTTTGCTAGCCAGTTGTTTAGTTAACCCTAGCCAACTACAGTAGCTGTCTTTTACAGAATATGTAGCTCGCGCTAATGACAGCGCCGTTATCCGGTCAGAGCACAGGAAGAGCGCGAGGCGAGGGTGGCTACCATGATAGCGTCCAATACTTGCTAGCAAACTTGCAGTTCTAGCCACATATGGCTAAATTGCTAAGTGGAGGGGCGTGTTGTCTCGCTAGATAACGTTAGCTAAGTTAGCGGGTTAACGGTATTGCCATGGAGGCTTTTGCTTTGAGTCAGTCCGCGAACGTTAACTTGGCTAGTTACACTAACAACTTCCATTTGTGTTGATACTGTTGGGTAAATGGTATGTGCCGCTGGTTAACGTTAGCCGTCTTTATTATTTCCGCATCTGTTTGTTTTTTTTCTTCCTCCCATGGTGCTGCATCGGTCTGGTTTCCGCATATTCATTGGTTACTGCCTCGACTCCTGCAGGAAATGCAATCATTGTCTGTCATCGGACAATCGGTGATTGAAATACGGCCCACCTACATGTTGCTGCTACGTAATTCCGACCAACTTTAATTTATTACTGTGATCATTTATATAACAATGACCTGCCAGCAGGTTGCATTGAGAGTAACTGGATTCAAAAACGCAATTTTCCCCCCATCCACTGGATGTCATAAGGTGAATGCACCAATTTGTAAGTCGCTCTGGATAAGAGCGTCTGCTAAATGACTTAAATGTAATGTAAAAATTATCATGCAGTTCCCACAGAAAGGCCTCACAAAGTCAAATATTGATTCTCTAAGAAAAAAATGCAATATTGCTGAACACGTTTTAAAACACGTTAGACTGTGACACCAGCAACTTCCTGAGTTTGCTGGCACTTGGGGATCTGAACGGTCTAATTTGGGAGAGCAGGAGCCATCTGAGTGATGAGCACTGTATGTGGTCTGTGCTGTCAGCAGCTTTTTTACCCTGGCTGCCAGGACATACTGGGCACTGGGGACAAATGGGGAAGGGGCTTGGCTGTTAAACTTTGCAATATAAATTCTCATACACATTTTACCAGGTTATACTTTACAGTCCTTATACCATACTCCAGAATATCTAACAGCTGACCAACTGTTGGTTAAGGCAACAAGAGCTCTATGAAGGCAGCAAGCTGAAGACACCTGATGGTGAACTCATAGGAAGGATATCTGATTTGGCCTACTGTATTTGTAAATAGGCCTACACCCTTTGGGTCTTTGCATGATTAGGGTTTAGAAATATGTTTGTGTCGGTAGGGACGCAGAATTGAGAAAGTAAGCATAGTGAGCCATTTACTAGGATGGGAATTTAAAAACATTTTGACTGTTCGAGTGTACTCGCGTTATTGTTTTCTGAGTTCTTGAATGGGGGAAAAAATATATATATTTTTAAATGCAATAAATACAATGTTCACATTTTTCCTGTAGGCCTATGCCGACATTGCGCAACAATGCCTAATTTATCATAACATTACAGATAACAAATCCTAATTGCTAAATTGCCCCGTGTATATATATATATATTGTCAATTTATAGCAAGTTAACGAAACCTTAATATCAACTGATTTATATTATATTGTGGAACAGTCTTCAAAAAGGCAGTAACCTCAGCAGTGGCACTTTCTTGTAGAAGCCTATGGCTGTGCAATTGCATAGCCTTGCTTTGTTAATTTGGCAGACGATGCTTATTTCTCGAGACCTTATCACAGTCGACGCTTATTTTACAGTAAAAAAAATAATGATGTAACATAACAGAAGTGACGCGCATCTCAAGTCTGCAACAGTTATTCTCAGTGATCATTTGAAACTGGGCTCAATGTGGCTAGTTGAAATGCCTTTTATTTTCTCTTCGGGGTTACAAACCAAAATCTGTCATTTCGATATACGGATGTTCGATTTAGTTTATTCTGCCTGTTTGTAATTTTCTGAACGGATGAACAATTCCACATTGAACACTGCATGGTGTTGAATTACAGCCATTACATATGTTTTGTGAGTAGGCCTATGCTTAATTATTCTGATGAAAATATGCTGTTTGTCAAACTGTTGTCTATTTTTCAGTGTGGATCGTGTCTGTTTAGGGGGTCATAGCCTAGGCTAATGGAGTGGATGAACAGGGGGGTAAACAAACAATGATTGGGGGGGGGGTTAAACAAACAATGATTGGGGGTTAAACAAACAATGATGGGGGGGTTAAACAAACAATGATGGGGGTTTGTTTTATTTTGGAATAAGATTTGATTTTCATATTTGCCACTGTAGCAGTTATTACAGAAAGGAATGTTATAACTATTTTATTACAAGTCCTACAAGCAGCAATGTGTGTCCTTTCCACCCTGTTTAGTCAGTTGATTGTTCCTGGGTATCCTTTACAGACCATTTAGCTGTGTAGGCCGGTGTGTGTAAAACTGGCTGGTATACCAGTATCCTGTTTTTTGACTTGTTTCGGTAACCTTCAAATCATATTTATTTGTCACATACACATGGTCAAGCAGATGTTAATGTGAGTGTAGCAAAATGCTTGACCATGCAGTAATATCTAACAAGTAATATAACCTAACAATTTCACAACTACCTGATACACACAAGTGTATCAGGTAGTACTGTCTGAATAAAGTTGGTGGCGCTAACTTTCCTCCCCGTCTCCCCTCCCCACAGATGTACGCGTGGGAGTTGGCAGACCAGCTCCTCCAGCTGAAACAGGATGTGGAATCTTGTTACTTTGCCGCCCAGACCATGAAGATGAAGATCCAGATGTCGTTCTTTGAGCTTCCCCCAGAGACCCATATCGCCCTCCGAGACTCCCTGCTCTCGCACATACAGAGCCTCAAAGACCTCTCCCCCATCATCGTCACCCAGGTAATGGCCGCCTCGCCCATTGATGTAACTTGGGGTAACGCCCTTCCCATCCAATTATTGTCCATCCTGTCACAGTGACCACTGAAACTCCAGGATGACTTGGATTTCTGTCTGCAGACTTTATGCTCCTAGAATGCTCTCAAGGAATGTCCCACTGCCCATCTAAATGTCCCAAAAGACTTAGCAATGCACAATAGAAATCTAGCATTTACCCCAATGTACCACTACAGAGGAGTAGCTGTGGTACAATTGAACAAGTACAATATTACGTGTCATTAAGATGCTCTAATCCTTACAAGTTCTTCCTGGTTGCTTGTCTCATTTTTCTTGTCCCATTCTCAGCTCGCTCTGGCCATTGCAGACCTCGCCCTACAGATGGCCTCCTGGAAGGGCTGTGTCCACACCCTCATTGAAAAGTATGACCCCTCCCATTAGCGCTCAACCACCCATCTCGGATCACAGCTGTGGATAACAGAATGCAAGATTTACGGGATATTAGACCGCTGTAGGGAGTTCTATAAAGTTGAATTCTATTGAAAACAGTTGATGAGGTGGTATGTTTGAGGTGACATTAAGCTTAAAATACATCTCCTTCATGCTAATTTTCTCATAACCGACTGCTGCTGTCTCTCCTCCCACTCTCCTTGCCCCTCTTTCTCTCTTCGTCTCTCTTTTTTTCCTCAGGTATAGCAATGACGTCAGCTCCATGACGTTTCTGATAGAGATCCTTACAGTGCTCCCCGAGGAGGTCCACAGCCGCTCCCTACGCATCGGAGCCAATCGCAGGACAGAGATCATCGAGGACCTGGCCTATTACTCCAGTACTGTGGTCACCCTACTGGTGAGAGTTCTATCCATTCCTCTTTCTCTTGCCAACACTCTCACATACTAGCCTATTTTACCCACCTGATTAAGCTGGTCTAAACTAGAGCACCCGCCACCACTCCCCCTTACTGGATATGCAGACCTCCCATGGGTTCATCATCTCAATTTAAAACCCTGGGGTGTACAGCCTCATTATCACAAAGCTATTCAACTACTACCTTAAGAGGGACAAACTGAACCGCTCACTTTGTAGTATATCTTTCTCTGCAGAATGTCCAAGGTTGCCTGTAGATGTTTGTGAGGATTAAGTGCAAGAATGTAGGAGTTGTCCTACTAAAACGAACAGAAAAGAAACAGAACTATACTGTTTCTGTTGAGGGTTACATCAACCTACAATCAACAATTTGCCTGGAGTCAATATTGATTACATCTGTCGTGACTGTTTTGTTGGGTGAATTTCCTTGTGCATTTGGCTTTGGACACAGCATTGTGGTTTTGATAAGGGTCTGTGTTAGCGCGTGTGTGTGTTGTCACTCTGTCTACAGATGACGTGTGTGGAGAAGTCTGGCAGCAATGAGAAAATGCTGATCAAGGTGTTCCGCTGTCTGGGCAGCTGGTTCAACCTGGGAGTCCTGGACAGCAACTTTATGGCCAACAACCAGCTCCTCATGGTCCTTTTCCAAGTTCTGGTATGTCTGTGTCTCGGTCTCTTTCTTTCTCTCCCTGTTTGTCTGGCTTTCTCTCGCTCTCTCACGTCGCATTTTGGAATCACAAATTAACAGTGCTAGTGACACACTCCCGAAAACAAACAACTTTTAGGATACTCCCAAAGTCTATTGAAAACACTAGCGGTATTTGTTCCTAACCCTTATTTATGCAACAACCATGGGGGGATTGGGGGGGATAATTTATGCTGGTTTAGAATGCTTGTATGCACAGTGCATATGGTTTATGTTTTTCAGCCGGAAACATCTCTTTGATGGACTGTTCTCTCTTTTTTGTGTCTGTTTGTTTGGCAGCAGAGAGACGAGACGTCCACCAACCTGCACGAGGCCGCGTCCGACTGTGTGTGTTCAGCGCTGTACGCCATCGAGAACGTGGACACGCACATGCCCCTGGCCCAGCAGCTCTTCCAGGGCGTCCTCACGCTGGAGACAGCCTACCACATGGCCGTGGCACGGGAGGACCTCGACAAGTACGAACGCGCTACTCTCCTTTTCATACGTACACCAAGATCGCCTATCCAATCACCACACCCCTTCCTGCCCCAAATCTATCCCTCCTCTCCATTGCTCTTGATGTTGAGCTCTTCTGTCTCTTCTCTGCTGTCCTCTGTGTGGAAGAAAAGAGTGATCACTTTTATCCACAAGTCTCTTCTTCTCCTTTTGTTCTCAGAGTGTTAAATTACTGTAGGATCTTCACTGAGTTGTGTGAGACGTTTCTGGAGACGACAGTCAGGAGTCCAGGCCAGGGCATGGGAGACCTGCGGACGCTTGAGCTACTGCTCATCTGTGCAGGACACCCTCAATATGAGGTACACACACACGAGCGCTCACACACACTCTGTTGCTTTGGGTGGATTTCAAGTTCTCTTCTCGTTCATCTCAGGTCGTGGAGATCTCCTTTAACTTCTGGTATCGTCTGGGAGAGAACCTGTATAAGACCAACGACCCTGCCCTCCACGGCATCTTCAGACCCTATATCCAGAGACTGTTGCACGGCCTGGCCCGCCACTGCCAACTAGACCCCGACCACGTAAGGACCACCCACCACATGACAAGGAGTCCTTAACCAAGGAGTCCTTAACTCCAGTGATGCCGACCGTACTCCCCAATACTCTTCTGGTGTCATATCTGATTTGTAGAATCCCATAACCATGTGCATCACATTAAGTAGTTCAGTACATCATTTAACTTTGGCGGCACTATATAATTCATTCCTTTTTCTCTACTTTTGTGTTGATCCACAGGAGGGCATCCCAGAAGATACTGATGACTTTGGGGAGTTCAGGATGAGGGTGTCTGATCTTGTGAAGGATGTAATTTTCCTTGTGGGCTCCATGGAATGTTTCTCCCAGGTAGCTACCTTTTTTTGGAAATTACTAGTTCAAATGACGTTATTAAGACAAATGACAAACTATACAGACTTCCTTCTCCCCCCCCCCTCTCTCTCTCTCTCTCTCCTTTCCTCCCTCTTGCTCTATCAGTTGTACTCTACTCTAAAAGAAGGGAACCCTCCCTGGGAGGTGACTGAGGCTGTTCTCTTCATCATGGCCGCCATCGCCAAGAGTGTAGACCCGTGAGTGTCCTCTTCGTTCTGTTAATGAGTAATGATGTGCTATGACTAAATCGCTTCCCCACTGTGTAGAATGTGTACAGCGACTTGTTGATTTGTATATCCTTCCCCCAAGGTGTTTGTGTGTAACGTGTTAATGCTTCCCCCCTGTCAGTGAGAACAACCCCACCCTGACAGAGGTGTTAGAGCAGGTGGTGCTGCTGCCAGAGACTGTCCATATCGCCGTGCGCTACACCAGCATTGAGCTGGTGGGGGAGATGAGCGAGGTCGTTGACCGCAACCCGCGGTTCCTAGGTAGGCTCAGTAGTCACGCTACGGTCCATATCTTAGCTCGGGTCCTGAGTGATTGAGTTCATCAATTTAGAGGTTCATCTTCGTGTGTGTGTGCCCCTCGTTTTGAACTCGTCTCTATTTCCTTGTCATTTTTCCATTCCTTGTTCCTTCCTGTGTCAAATGCCTGTCACTCTGTTTTGTTATGTCCCTGCTGTGTTACGAATGTGCGCCTCTGTCTGTGCGCCTCTGTTGGCTGCGTACTCTGGATGTGTGCATGACCTTAGCCCCGCTCTATGTCACAGACCCCGTGCTGAACTACCTGATGAAGGGCCTGAGGGAGAAGACCCTGGCTTCCGTGGCGGCCAAGGCCATCCATAACATCTGCTCTGTGTGTCGGGACCACATGGCCCAGCACTTCCAGGGCCTGCTGGACATCGCCCGTGCCCTCGACTCCTTCGCCCTGACGACCGAAGCCGCCGTAGGCCTCCTCAAAGGTAACCTTATGCCACACTTATTTTTTTTTTAACCTAAAAATGAAGGTGTAGATCCGATCTAATATTGCAGATAGAAGCCATAATCTATCTGTGTAATTGTCTGTCCTTTCAATCCCCCACTTCATTTTGTATGTATTTTGTATATTTTCCCCTAACCCTACCACCCCTCCCCTAATTGTAGTAAATTAATGGACAACGATACTTAGGCTTCTACTTCCAGCTTATACATACTGTTAACCTTTTACGGACACAATATATTTTACATGACCTTTTGTTTAGTTAGTTTTTTAGTCCCATCCTTCAGCTACCCTCAACCCCTCCCATCTATCTCTGAAGATCATCCCGTTTTGACTTCTAGTTGCCATATATACACTTACATTCAGTACCAGTCAAAAGTTTGGACACCTACTCGTTAAACGGTTTTTCTTTATTTTGACTATTTTCTACATTGTAGAATAATAGTGAAGACATCAAAACGATGAAATATTTGTTCTGTCTTTTCTGGTGGATTAAACCGAAATTGAAACCAGCTTTCTATGTCTTGTTTTAAAAATATCCGAAAGTGTGAAGTTGTAATCTGAATGAAGATCAAGAATGACCTTTTTTAAATTTTTTAACACTGGGTGAGCCATTCTTACTAATCTGCTAGAGAACCAGTTCGGGTATAAGTATAGATTTTGTATGCCGAAAGTGAGAGGTCCAATGCTTTAATATATGGTAATTTCTGCCTTCCTAATTCGTATTTATTTATACAAATAGGCCCGTTCCAAATGAAGTCAAATAATAATAAAAAATAAAATAAATTGAGTTTAGGTAGGGCCATGAGTAAAAAGGTCAACTGGGATATGACTAAATAATTAATCGGGTGTTTTTATACATACTTATTTCTCCTCAAATAGACAGGTGTTGTCCTTTCCATGGTAGCAAGATCTTCTCTAATTTGGGTAACTTTCTATTGTAGTGAGAATGTATTTATTTTGGCATATGAATACAGAGGATTTCCACTTCACTGTCGGACCATTTTATTGGTAAAATACCCAGTAATGTTAAAGATGTATTTCATTTTTTAATATGCATTTATCATAAATCGAGGTTTGAACATTTTCAAAAAAGGATCTATATCCTGAGGCTGTGCAGGGATCAAAAATCAAATCAAATTTTATTTTTTACATGCGCCAAATACAACGGGTGTGAAATGCTTACTTTACAAGCCCTTATCATATAACGGGTGTGAAATGCTTACTTTACAAGCCCTTATCATATAACGGGTGTGAAATGCTTACTTTACAAGCCCTTATCATATAACGGGTGTGAAATGCTTACTTTACAAGCCCTTATCATATAACGGGTGTGAAATGCTTACTTTACAAGCCCTTATCATATAACGGGTGTGAAATGCTTACTTTACAAGCCCTTATCATATAACGGGTGTGAAATGCTTACTTTACAAGCCCTTATCATATAACGGGTGTGAAATGCTTACTTTACAAGCCCTTATCATATAACGGGTGTGAAATGCTTACTTTCATATAACGGGTGTGAAATGCTTACTTTTATCATATAACGGGTGTGAAATGCTTACTTTACAAGCCCTTATCAAACGGGTGTGAAATGCTTACTTTACAAGCCCTTATCAATAAAAAATAGCCCTTATCATATAACGGGTGTGAAAAACAAGCCCTTATCATATAACGGGTGTGAAATGCTTACTTTACAAGCCCTTATCAATAAAATAACAAGTAATGAGACTTTACAAGCCCTTATCATATAACGGGTGTGAAATGCTTACTTTACAATATCATATACGGGTGTGAAATGCTTACTTTACAAGCCCTTATCAGAAAGTCCATGCTTACTTTGCAGGGGCCCTTATCATATAACGGGTGTGAAATGCTTACTTTACAAGCCCTTATCATATAACGGGGTAATACTTTACAAGTAGGTAGGGGTAAACGGGTGTGACACTTTACAAGCCCTTATCAGGGATAGAGTTGCAGCCCTTATCATATAACGGGTGTAAAGATGGGGTGGGGAAAATACAAATAGTCCGGGTAAACATTTGATTAGATGTTAAGGTGTCTAATGGCTTGGGGGAGGGGTAGAAGCTGTTTAGAAGCCTTTTTGACCTGAAATGGCTTGAAGCTTACTTTACAAGCCCTTATCATATAACGGGTGTGAAATGCCTTTACAAGCCCTTATCGTGCGGTGAAAGCAGAGCAAACATTCTATGACTAGGATGGCTGGAGCCCTTGGCAATGAAAAAAAAAAAAAAAAAATGTATGGCCTTCCTCTGACACCGCCTGGTATAGAGGTCATGGATGGCAGGAAGCTTGGCCCCAGTGATGTACCCTCTGTAGTGCCTTGTGGTTGGATGTTGCGCAGGTGATACAACCAGTGCTTTCTGGTGCAGCTGTAGAACCTTTTGCCAAATCTTCCCAGTTTCCTGAGGGGTAAAAGGTGTTTATGTGCCCTCTTCACAACTGTCTCGGTGTGTTTTGGATCGTTTGTTTGTGATGTGGACGCCAAGAAACCTGAAGCTCTCAACCTGCTCCACTACAGCCCCATCGGCGAGAATTGCAGATTTTAAACGAACATGAATCGTCAGCGTACCATGACAACCTTTCTGCTCCGCTCCTTCTCGATTCTGTCTCTCGCTTTCAATCTCTTGTTTTTACGAATGTCTCTCAATTGCTGGTCCATGTCTGTCGGCAATTTGTTCCCTCTGGACTGTGGCTCGACGTTTTGGTTTTGTCTTTTTGTTTGATTGCCTACTGAGGTTGATTTGTATTAAACAGTGGTGTTGCTCTGTCACCGTGGTAATGCTTGTTGTTTTACCTTGCAGGTACAGCCCTGGTCCTGGCTCGCCTGCCCCTGGAGAAGATCGCCGAGTGTTTAAGTGACCTGTGTGCTGTGCAGGTCATGGCCCTCAAAAAGGTGTGTGTTGTTCTGCCGTTTTGGTTGTGTGTATGAGGTACCTTAGTAGAATTGTGTAACACTATTGTAGTGTAACAGTTTTGTGGATTGGGTTTTTGTGTGATACCAACAGGTTTGCTTGTTTGTCTCTTATCCTCAGCTTCTCTCTCAGGACCCCAGGAATGGGAAAGCTGCTGACCCCACTGTCTGGCTGGACAGACTAGCCGTCATCTTCCGGTACGCTCAACCCATTTATAACACATTATACTATATATACATATCCTGGTTGCACAGGTCATGTCTTATGTAGCTATATGGCCGCTATACAGATATGATGATTTGGGTTGGTTGTTTAATGTTTTAAGCAGAAATGTTCATCTTAATGTTTCCCCCCCCCCAGACACACAAACCCCATCGTAGAGAATGGACAGACACACCCATGTCAGAAAGTTATCCAGGAGGTAAAGCAACTGTTTGTTTTTTCACCCTCTAGATTTTTATAGCAATTTTTGGGGTGTTTGGACAAAGCTACCATTGCATACAATCTGCTTTGTTCAACCCATTAATTCGACTTGGTGGCTGTTCTGGCGCTCAACTACCCTGATGCTTCTCTCCCTTGCAGATTTTAACTTCAACTTGAGGCCATGATTGAGTACAGTCATTCCCGCAGCTTCTCATGCTAAATCTACATTGGGTGTTTCCTTGGTTCTCTGTAGATCTGGCCGGTCCTATCAGAGACTCTGAACACACACCAGGCTGATAACCGCATCGTGGAGCGCTGTTGTCGCTGCCTGCGGTTTGCTGTGCGCTGCGTGGGCAAGGGCTCTGCCTCTCTACTACAGCCACTCGTCACACAGGTGCGTGTGCCTGTGTTTGGTTCACGATACGCCCCATATACAGATGGATAAATCTTGGTTGGCGTCTGTTATTTGTGTATACAAAATCCTTTGTCACCGGGTTGAGCCCAGGGCAGCTGGTGACTGACAGTTAGGCTGAATGTACAGTATAGGGTTGTAACTTTTCCAAGCTCCTGGGTTGATGTGATTCCCAGGCTTTCTGATGAGTCTCTCTTGAATCTAGATTTCTGGGAATTTACTGGAATTTTTTACTCTAGTATAGGTCCTTAATATAATGTGTGCGTTTTCAGATGGTCAGCGGAACTTAACATTAACACTTGTCTGCTTGCTCGGGGGAAAGTAAAAAAAAAAATAAAAAAAAAAACATTCGGACGAGCAGATTTAAAATGGTCTGAATTGACGAGTGAAAACGATCACTATGAAACAATTGGGTTACTTCGATCATAATTTGATTACTGTCATCCGGATACCATGTTTTGCTCACTGTCCTCCCAATCTCTGCAGAGACGTCAGAGAACTCGAAAATTATTGTAGGCCTGCACCGACAGGCAAAGTGGTCTTTCAGTCATGCAGTCGCGAGGTGTGTTTTTGAGGTCAAAGCGAGCCGCGTTAGAACATTTGTTGATAATAGCTACTGAGCTA
The DNA here is from genome assembly GCF_023373465.1 of Oncorhynchus keta. Classification (NCBI taxonomy): domain Eukaryota; kingdom Metazoa; phylum Chordata; class Actinopteri; order Salmoniformes; family Salmonidae; genus Oncorhynchus; species Oncorhynchus keta. The sequence continues at coordinate 8,656,223 of NC_068453.1, forward strand.
TTTGCCCAGTTATAGCAAATGTTTGGTCAGTAACAAGAATCCTGGTAAATTAATGGTGTCTGTCAGCTGTGTGCCAGTTTCCGGATGAGGGAGGGAGGGAGGGTGACATTTTGCGCCGCAGGTAAATAATGATATGCAAAAGACAGTCTAGATAACCAGCCAAACCTCAGTGTTTTTTAATTTGAATTTCGCTAGTTAACTATATTAACTATTAGCATGCATCAAATGTCATGTCTGATGTCCTAAAATAACTTTCCACTGGCAATTCGGTATAACGGCAAATGGCAAATACTGCATTCTCTCGTTGTAAAACCGTCTCACTCGCTCAAAATTGTCTAGGATTCTCCCCTGGTCAATACTAACAAATATTCTTAGAATAGCCTAATGGACAAGTAACTCCTGTGCTGTCAAGATCTCCCCTGAACACTAAATCATTTAACCTTACAAATAGATGAACTTCTTCTAAATTGGCGACCTCGCCCACCATAACCATTTAATCCCTGGTTCATTGAATGATGATAATTATTTTATAAAGACAAAGTATTTGGTTGTAATTGTTATGTTGCAGGGTGGCCAACCCTCATCTGGGAGAGCTACTGGGTGTGCAGGATTTAGCTCCTTCCCTGTTCGAACACACCACATTGCTCAACAGGTCCTTGATAAGCTGACTGGTGTGTTTTGAGCAGGGTTGTATCAAAATCGTGCACCCCCAGTAGTTCTCCAGATGGAGGGTTGACGAGCCACGTGTTTTATCCAGTAGCTCATCAGTGCAGTATTTCTACTTTGTGGGGGATGCTCAAGGCCCAACGGTAGACATATAATACATGGGATCAGAGACTAGCAGCCTTCCATTGTCAACACCAGGGATTTACAATGAATGTTATTTTGTGAAGTGGTTCCTTGCATGATACAACACAATTTTCAAGAAACTTTTTGGCCTTGGTGTTATATTTTTTTTGTGTGGAAGGGGGGCACACAGACTGAGCTTTTGGACAGGTACAAATTCAGTCACAAAAGTTCATGTCAAGCCCTGGTCAGTGTGTACCAGGTGTAAAGATGTGTGTATCAGGTGTGAAGATGTTGTGTTTCAGATGGTCAGTGTGTATCAGGTGTATCCCCACTCCTGCTTCCTGTATCTGGGCAGCATCCTGGTGGATGAGTACGGCATGGAGGAGGGCTGCAGACAAGGTCTACTGGACATGTTGCAGGTAGGGGAGGCATAGTTCACTAGAGTGGCGGTGGAACTCTGGTTGTTATTGGTTTTGAACTGACTTTGTCCCTTCTCTCTACCCGTAGGCTCTTTGTATGCCCACCTTCCAGCTATTGGAGCAGACCAACGGCCTCCGTAACCACCCAGACACAGTAGATGACCTCTTCAGACTCGCTACCAGGTATGATCAACTGGAACACAGTTCAAACTGTTGCTCCTCTCCCTCCAAAATAATTAGTTCACTTACTTTCAATGGGTCTCGTCTGAGTGGCAGGAATGAAACCTAACCATTGCTGGGGACCTGACATTGGCATTCTTGTTTTACGGCATTCAGGTTATAAAGAAGATTCTCTCTCTCTCTGACATGTCTGTCTTCCCATCTCTCTCTCTCTCTCTCTTCTTCTCTCTGCAGGTTTGTCCAGCGTAGTCCCATCACCCTGCTCAGCAGTGGCATCATCGTCCACATCATCCAGTGTGCCATCGCGGCCACGACACTGGACCACCGGGATGCCAACTGCAGCGTCATGAAGTTTGTCAGAGACCTCATCCACACGGGCGTCAGCAACGACGTGAGTCAGCCCCAACAGTCAATCTATTTCAAGTCTGTTTGTTTGACGTCTCTGTTGCAGAATGCACAGAATCCCTGATCTATAATTATATTTGTATCCCAAATTATTCCTTATGTCATCAAGATGAGCAAATATGTGCCTCGCCTTGCTCAAACATGTCCCATCGAACACAGGGATTCACTGTTTGACGATCAATCAAGTCTCCTCTGAATAACAACAGTCAGTCAGATTGTCATGTTCCCCCCCATTTCAGCACGAGGATGACTTTGAGCTGCGGAAGCAGCTAATAGGCCAGGCCATGGGGCAGCACGGGCAGCAGTTGGTCACCCAGCTCATGCACACATGCTGCTTCTGCCTGCCACCTTACACACTCCCCGATGTGGCTGAGGTGCTCTGGGAGATCATGGTGTTCGACAGGCCGGTGAGTCTCTCATACGTACATTGACAGACACACACACACATACACACACTTAGCTCTTTCGGTTCTGACAGTACTTGTACAATACATATGCAGTTGAATGTACATACACTGGTGTCTTCAGCAGGTGCTCGCTGTCATACCACAAGATGGCGATAAGAGAACATCTTTCAACAGGGACCACAATTCATATTCACACACACTTCCAATGACATTGGCATGACAGCACTTTCACTCATGAGATAAGTGTTGTAGTGCTTCAATTGCATTGCTTTTAACGTTGCGGACATGTTTTCTAGACGTTCTGCCGCTGGCTGGAGAATGCGCTGAAGGGGCTTCCTAAAGAGACGTCAGGGGGGGCGGTGACCGTCACACACAAACAGCTCACAGACTTCCACAAGCAGGTCACCAGGTGAGCATATCACAGCCACACCCCTTCCATGCTTCTCGAGTGTAATCTGGTGCAGTTGTACCCATCAGGTGCATTCCTTCCAGAAATGATCTAACTAGCCACATGTTGTCCTCATAGGTTCAGGAGTTATGTCAGGTGAAACTCTGCGTAGTAGTTGACTCCCTGTCAGCTGTTGATGTTCTGACTCTTAGGAAGAGCTCGTGTCACTGGGCGTGCTCAAACAAGCTGCTCCAGTGGAACGCTGGGAAACCGGAGTAGGGAAACCTCATGGATTCCCTGCCACAAGTTCAAGCTCGCCTAGAAGCGTCCCTTCCCTGCCCCAGTTTTCCAGCGCTCCACCCTCCCTCCCACGCAGTGTCTGAGGGAATGGGCGCTTCAGATTACGGCTAAAATCCAATCTGATTTGTCACATGCGCCGTATACAACGGGTGTAGACCTTACACTGAAATCCTTACTTACGACCCCTAACCGACAGTGCAGTTTAAAAAAATATGGATAAGAATAAGAGAAAAGTAACATGTAATTAAAGAGGAGCAGTACATTTTTTTTTAAACAATATATACAGTAGGGTGCTGGTACAGAGTCAATGTGGGGGGCACCGGTTAGTTGAGGTAGTATGTACATGTAGGTAGAGTTAGTGACTATGCATAGATAATAACAGAGAGTGGCAGTGGAGAGAGGAGGGCATGTTCAGGAGGCTTGTGGGTAGAAGCTGTTCAGAAGCATCTTGGACCTAGACTTGGCGCTCCGGTACCGCTTGCCGTGTGGTAGCAGAGGGAACAGTCTATGACAAGGGTGGCCGGAGTCTTTGACAATTTTCAGGGCCTTCCTCTGACACCGCCTGGTATAGAGGTCTTGGATGGCAGGAAGCTTGGCCCCAGTGATGTACTGCCCTCTGTAGTGCCTTGTGGTCGGAGGCAGAGCAGTTACCATACCAGGCAGTAATGGTGCAGCTGGAGAACCTTTTGAGGAACTGAAGACCCATGATAGGTTTTGTTGCGCTCGCTTCACGGCTGTCTTGGTGTGCTTGGACCATGTTAGTTTGATGTGGCCACCAAGGAACTTACAGCTCTCAACCTGCTCCACTGCAGCCCCGTCGATGAAAATGGGGGCGTGCTCAGTCCTCATTTTCCTGTAGTCTACAATCATCTCCTTTGTCTTGATCAAGTTGAAGGAGAGGTTGTCCTTGCACCACACGGCCAGGTCACTGACCTCCCTATTGGCTGTCTCGTTGTCAGTGATCAGGCCTACCACTGTTGTCATCGGTAAATTTAATGATGGTGTTGGAGTCTTGCCTGGCTGTGCAGTCATGGTCAGCGCATGCTCGCAGTACACGTCCTGGTAATCCGCCTGGGCCTGCGACCTTGTGAATCAAGTCTTCCCGGAACAGCTGGTGCTCTCATGCATGTTTCAGTATTATTTGCCTCGAAGCGAGCATAGAAGTAGTAGTTTAGCTCGTCCAGTAGGCTGTGCTTCTGTTTTGTAGTCTGTAATGGTTTGCAGGCCCTGCCACATCCGACGAGTGTCCGAGACTGTGCAGAACGACCCGATCTTAGTCCTGTATTGATGCTTTGCCTGTTTCATGGTTTGTCGGAGGGCAAAGCGGGATATCTCTTAAGCTTCCAGTTTAGAGTCCCGCTCCTTGAATGCAGCAGCTCTAGCCTTTAGCTCAGTGCGGATGCTGCCTGTAATCCATGGTTTCTGGTTGGGGTATGCATGTACGGTCACTGTGAGGACGACGTCATTGAAGCCAATGACAGATGTGGTGTACTACTCAATGCCATTAAAGGAATTCTGGAACATATTCCAGTCTGTGCTAGCAAAACAGTCCTGTAGTTGAGCATCTGCTTCATCTGACCTCTCTTTTATTGATATAATCACTGGTGCTTCCTGCTTTAATTTGGCTTGTAAGCAGGAATCCGATAGTATTTCTGAGGGAGCACCTTGTTCACAGGAGTCTTGTGAGACAAACTGCAGGCTAGACATGGGTTCATTTCAGTTCAGATTAATATAAAGTGACCTTGACTAAATGGCAAGCCTGAATGTTCATTGACCTTTTCTTTTAAAATTTCATTTGAAATAACCTTTAACATGTAAATGTACCAAATTAATAACGTTGCTCTTTCTCAATCTGTCCATCGATCCAGTGCAGAGGAGTGTAAGCAGGTGTGCTGGGCTATCCGGGAGTTCACCAGATTGTTCCGATAGCCACGCCCAAAGAGCTCTGCCAGAACACCAGGTACAGCATCAACCCAAACAGCCCCCACACTGGGATTGACAGACTCCTCTGGTGCCATGTCTTTAGATGGTTTCAAAAAAACCATCTGATCGTATTTACGATGGTAGTGTCAGTAAGATCGCCTTTGTTTTTCTTCCTCAGGTTAAATATTTTGGCGAACATTCAGAGGTGACGGCAAAGAGGCTGAAGACCGCAGCAGACGAGAATCTAAAGGGATCTCCTACTGGACAGATGGGCGGGACTTGGCACTGTGGAAAGCCAATCAAGACGCATCGCAAGGATTGGAGTGACAGGGTGAACCCGTAAACGAAACGCGCCTTCGACTTTGGCTGTGTGAGAAGAGACGCCCCCCTTCCGCTCCCCTGCCTCACTGTCGCCACAGTAACAGGTGGCATGAGGGTTGAAAGGGGGCAGGGCAGGAGGGCATGTCCAATGAGGAACGAGAATTCACCGACTCAAAGAAATGGAATGGGATTAGTTCTGGATCCATCTTCAAAAAGAACAAGAAGGGAAGGGGGAAAACACAAAGAAAAAAAAAAAGGATGTGCCTGGTTGCAAATCATAATGCATCAAAAAAAGACTTGTACGTTTTTAAATTGAGATGATTTATTTTCATGGATGTGTCTTTAGAACTTTAACATGGTCTTGCTGTCGGTGCCATATAGAAAAATAAATAGCAAACCCACGATGCCCTTCACAGCCTTGTGGAGGAATTTAGGAAATGGTTGAAGGGAATGCTGGGAGATTTGGCGTCACCTTTGACCTTTTTAAACGTGTTGGCTGGAGTTTTACTGTTCTCTATTGCCAGGGAAGGAGAGTTGTGACCGGTCGAGTGGGACTCTGGCAAATAGTATATTCTTTTTTTTTTTTCCCCACCTCTGGCATCGTCCATTCTTGGATAGTCAGACACCGTCATGTTGTGAACAATAAAAACGACAGTGAGGAACAAACGTGCCCTTGTCTGTGTATCATGTTTTAGAGTTTAGACATTTGTTCATCCCAGACCCACAACCCCACTCATCCTCTGGCAGAAACCAGTTCGCCAAGGTGTAATTTGTTGCAAGGCCACTGCTGTCCGTCACACACACTGTTTTAGGTGTTGTGTTCTTAAATTTCCGGACAGATGCCGACATGCAACATATCCAGAGACATTTCCACACATGCAACCATACCGTACACATGTTAACAAGCCCCTACTTTTCGATCCCATTCACAATCAATTTCCAGTGACTGCATGTAGAAGTCCATGTCACTCACCACCCTTCAAAGGGTAATTTGCTGACTGGTTCACCCTCATTGCCAAGTCCATGTTTTGGATCATGTCCACAATACAACCTGGTCTGTGTTCAAGTCAAACAGGTTCCCTTCCAGCTGTAAAGTGAACATGGTAGTTGTTTCACTGTTCTGGAATCTCCCCCCTAGAATCTGAGGGTGAAGTGACAATACCAGTAGATGCTTTCACCCATTCACAACCTTTATGTAAACCCAATTCACAGCAAAAAGTACAAAATTGTCTGGTCATGGAATAAATTGCCACTTTGCTGATAATGTAGTCGTTTATTCGTTTAAAAAAACTTTACATTGCATGTATGGCACAATAGCACCAGTGTCCATTCTCAAGAAAGCCATTTACGTTCTAGTACAGTAGATTAAGGTGGCTGCGAAAGAAAATGGATAGAAATTAAAGTGACAATTGAGTAATACCTGCCACCATTAAAAAAATACTGCAATGGTATTTATTGAAATTCCAAAAAATAATTTAAGGGACCAAAACAAGAGCAGTTTGGGTTTTGACGATGTACAAGTAGTTCTGCCCAAGATCCAGTTAAGCTTAGATACAAGGCTCTGGCTGGATGAAGATTCTATAGAATGAGGGAGGCTCAGGGTTGAAAGAAGGCTAATATCCCCACACACAAAACGTTGAATAAGGTTGTTAATCCAAGTGCAGTGTGCTATTAATAGTCCATGAGCAGTCAAGGCCTTGATCCAGGACAGGCCCTATTGAAGACCCAGCAAGAGGCTCCTGACTCAGGGTCCGTTGGTGGCCCAGGGACCCAGGCCGTGCTGACTCTGGAGAAGCCTCTGGAGCTCCTTGAACTGCTCCACCGTCTGGTCCTTCAGGTCTGGGTTGGAGATCTGCAGTCGGATGCTGTCTGTGGACCAGGACAGATCTCCAGAAAACATCTCTGTTAGGATCCGCGCCACCACCGGGACCACCTGGACATAAAATGGATGGACGGGAGGGTCAATGTGATCATGTACTGTATCTGTGAAGGGTATGTGGTCAATTCGTTCTGCTCACCTGCACAACGATGAGCTTCTTCTCCTTGGGTTTCCGTTGGTCTGGCCAGTCCTCCCCGAAGCAGAAGCAGAGCTCAAACGGGGGTGGGGTGGGAGTTTCACCTTTCTGGAACAAGATGAGCCCTGTTGGTGTGCACGAGAGGGAGAAAGAAAGAATCTCCTGTAATGTGATATCTGTTCTACAGCTAATCCATGTAGATGCCTGGGCTGTGCAACAATAGCAGTACAAGCAATAAGTACTACTCAAGAGCTTACTCACAGAAAGGGCCTGTGACTGAAATATTCAGGGATCAATTGAAACTCAGACAGCCTCAAGTGAACTGAAAAATCATGACAATGGAGTCCAACGTTGTTATCTGACACTATCATTTGGTGTTGTGATTAATTGATGTCAGATGGGGATTCAAACATGATGAAACTGCTGCCTTAAGATGACTAAAATACCAAGGACTAAAATGGGTTGACTGACTCACCGTGCAGGAAGTTATTGAGGCTGAACACTTTGTACTTCCTCTCCCTCTCCATAGGGTTGGGAGGCCCCTGCTCGTCAACACCCGGCCCAGACCAATACACCTTGCACTGACACAACCTGATAGCGTATATATCCTGCTCCCAGATCTCCAGGATCAGGCCTCGGTCCATCACATCCAGCAGGTGCTCTGTGTAGAACCGCTGCTTCTCGTTCTGGATGTCGGCCGAGCCAGGGAAGAGAACTTGGTTGAGGTTGACAGGGCCGAACAGGTCCACCTGCTCCGGGGTGGGCTCCAAGTGGCCGTAGTACAGCCGGCAGCCCTGGGGGTTACTCACGGTCAGGGAGCCCATCTTGCGACCCCGATACTGGAATTTCATGTCTAGGTCAGTCACTGAAACCAGAGTCAAATAATGTAGTGTTGGAAGAATTGTAAGCACTTCAACAATAGTCAACATTTAATATAGCTCTTTCTAATCATGCCTAACAGTATTCTGACACCAAGTTATCATAAGACTGAAAAAGGAGTGTTTATCAATGAATGACACATTACCGCTTTAGCTACAAAAGGGTAAAACTCGATTTTGCCTATTCCAATTAACTACAGAACCTGTCTTACAGTCCCCCACACTCCCAGACAGCTGCCAGTGTGTTTCATTTGATGGGTGTGACAGGCAGACAGCTACACTAATGCCTGATTGACTCATTCGATGGATTATAGGCTATAGGAGGCAACAGTTTTGAGTGAATGGATTACAATGTTGGCATTGTGTTGCATGCAGCAAAACCAAATAAAGTTGACGCCCTGTTTTCATGGTTAGGGGAATTTCAATGAATATTGTTTTGGGATAACATGCAAGGAACTATTACAGAAGTGCCTGACTGCCAAAGTAAAGCCAAAGTACATAAAGCAGTATTCTCCTCAACAAGGCATGGGTGCTACTCCACTCACATGGCAGGCTGTTCAGCAGGTCATATTTGTAGGGTGGCACCGCCTGCCCTTCCTCCTGGTTCTGGACTCCGGACATGGCCTCCATTGGGGCGGCACCTGGGTGAGGGGCAACCGGAGCCGCAGCAGAAGGAACCATGGTGGCCATCTCAGTGACCATAGGAGGCTGCATGCTGCCTCCACCCATCCCTAGGCCGTTGGAGGGTTCTGCGGGTCCATGGTGCACAAAGACCCCATGTTCCAACTTCACCACCAATGGAACGTGGGAAGAAAACTCTGGGGGAGCCATGGTTGGCTGAGGGAGATCCGCTGCCATGGTATTGGCCCCGTTGGGATTGGAGTGCATGTTGGGACTGGGGTACATAGGGGTGTGGTGGGAGGTGCCATATCTGTCATTGAGGGGGGAGCTGAAGGGAACATCTATCCCATGTGAGGTAGGGAATGCCTGATAACTGCGTGGGTCACTAATTCTGGGGTCTGGGAGAGACAAGAGGACAAACACAAACACATAAGACCTTGCATAATATCAATAGTGACACATTTCAAAAAGGTTTTCTGCCTAATTCACAGATGGCTCAGTAGCAAAGGTGTATTGACACTTACCAATGGAGAGGTCAACAATATTCGGCATCTGAAAACAAAGACAAGATTGAATGTTCATGTGACAAAGCTGATACATGGGTATTGTTCTCAGATTGTTCTGAGATAATGGAAAAAGTAATTGTCTACGTTTCTACACTTACCTCCTCCTCCTCATCTTCATCAACTGTGTCTGAAAACAAATTAAAAAGGAATATGCCATCAACATGAAAATCTCAATTTCACAAAACATGAATATCTGAGGGAATTTGACAAGTTCAACAAAGCTATTCTAAAGGACTCAATTACATTTGAAGACAGACAATCAGATAAGACTTGCAAAGCTGCCAATGAGCCTGCATGCTTATGCACGCACTCTTACCTCCATTGCAGGGCTGGTCACAGACCTCGTAGATCTTGTAGGGCTGGACGGGTGTCTCCTTGGTGCCGTCGTATTTCAGTTTGAACTCCCGGCTCTTGTTGAGGGCACAGCGCAGGTTGGCCTTCCACTTGGCTGGGTCCGGCTCATCCAGACCCTCCTGGTACTTCCCCGTCTCCAGAGCCCAGGCCTGGGGGAAGAGAGGGGGAGGCAAGGAAGAGGTTACATTTGAATGAATCAGAGAAGGAGTCACATCTGGATGGAATCAAATGGGTGAGGGTTAAATTAACTTCAAATCAATTAGTCACAACTAGGGTGCATTCAGACCCTTTGAATTTTTCCACATTGTTACCTTACAGCCTTAAATTGTCCCCCCTCATCAATACACACACACCCCATAATGACAAACCAAACAGGTGTTTAGAAACGGAAGCAGAAATACATAAGTATTCAGACCCTACATTCTAATACTTTGTTGAAGCACCTTTGGCAGCGATTACAGCCTAGAGTCTGCTTAGGTATGACACTACAAGCTTGGCACACCTGTATTTGGGGATTTTCTCTCATTTTTCTCTGCAGATCCTCTCAAGCTCCATCAGGTTGAACGGGGAGTGTCGCTTCACAGCCATTTTCAGATCTCTCCAGAGGTGTTCGATCGGGTTCAAGTCCGGGCTCTGGCTGGGCCACTCAAGGACATACATAGACTTGTCCCGAAGCCACTCCTGCGCTGTCTTGGCTGTGTTCTTAGGTTCATTGTCCTGTTGGAAGGTGAACCTTTGCCTCAGTCTGAGGTGCTGAGTGCTTTGGAGCAGGTTTTCATCAAGCATGTCTATGTACTTTGCTCCGTTCATCTTTCCCCTCAAGCCTGACTAGTCTCCCAGTCCCTGCCGCTGAAAAACATCCCCACATCATGATGCTGCCACCACCATGCTTCACCATAGGGATAGTGCCATAGGGATATGTGACACTTGGCATTCAGGTCAAAGAACTCAAACTTGTTTCTCATGGTCTGAGAGTCCTTTAGGTGTCTTTTGGCAAACTCCAAACGGGCAGTCATGTGGCTTTTACTGAGGAGTGGCTTCCGTATGGCCACTCTACAATAAAGGCCAGATTGGTGGAGTTCTGCAGAGATTGTAGTCATCCTGGAAGGTTCTCCCATTTCCACAAAGGAACTCTGGAGCTCTGTCAGAGTGATCAACGAGTTCTTGGTCACCACTCTAACTAAGGCCCTTCTCCCCTGATTGCTCAGTTTGGCCGGGCGGACAGCTCTAAGAAGAGTCTTGGTGACTTCTTCCATTTAAGAATCATGGAGGCCAATGTGTTCTTGGGGACCTTCAATGCTGCAGACATTTTTTGGTACACTTCCCCAGATCTGTGTCTCAGCACTCTACAGACAATTCCTTCGACCTCATGGCTTGGTTTTTACTCTGGCATGCCGTGTCAACTGTGGGATCTTATATCGAAAGGCGTGTGCCTTTCCAAATCATGACCAATCAATTCGATTTACCACAGGTGGACTCCAACCAAGTTGTAGAAACATCTCAAGGGTGATCAATGGAAGTAGGATGCACCTGAGATCAATTTAAAGTCTCATAGCAAAGGGTCTGAATACTTATGTAAATAAGGTACTTTTTACATTTTTTATACATTTGCACATAAACGGTTTTGCTTCGTCATTATGGGGTACTGGTGTAGATTGACGAGTCAAAAAAGTAATTTAATACTTTTTAGAATAAAGCTGTAATGTAATAAAATGTGCAAAAAAGTAAAGGGGTCTGAATACTTTCTGAATGTACTGTAAAGGAAGAACAGGGTAATGGCTAATGAGGAAATGACTAGTCAAAAGAGGCAGGGAGTAGGCTATTGCTGCTGTTAGTGCAGTGGATATCATGTGGACATCCTTATACACGAGATCAAAAAACGCAGAGAGGTTTAACACTAGAGATTCAGTGGAAATGAAACTAAGGCTATTTCAGTTCACTAAAACAGTTGATACATTTATCGCTGAATGGGATAAGGAAGTGTGTGGGTGACATAGTAACTGAGTACCTTAGATCAACTTTTTCTAGGAAGTAGCACATTTCAAGAGTATTTCTAAGTAGACAAAGTAAGCAGAACTTTGGTCTAACTACATTGTGATATCAGAATGACGACACAGAGTTGAAGTATCCAGATCTGTCATGCCATTCTCAACATGGATCCCCCCCTCTCACCTTGAAGATGGTGTTCTCTTCCTCAGAGGTGGGCATATGCCTTGTGGCGTGCCTCCAGGGGATCTGGAAGATCCGGTGGTCCGGGCTGAGCCACTGCAAGCCGGGGTACCTCCCGCTGTTCACCTGGGCTAACAGCCAGGGCTTCAGGCGGATCCTCCGAGGCTGCACACTCATCATTGGGCAGAGCACCACGCAGGGAGGAGAAAGGGGCTTCAGAGGGGGTGAGTGAAGGGACTGGAAAGGTGAAGGGAAAAGTCATGGTTAAGATGGGTGACTGGGCACTGGGGGTAGGGGAGAGAGTGGGCACTGAGGGATTGTCTTGAAGCGTGATACGATAGTAATGGTTCATATGGGCGATGAGGCAATGGGGGTAGGGGAATGTGGGGGAGGGTTGAAAGATAAGATACTCCCTACCATCTGCAGGAAGAAGGCTGGGGAAAATGGAGAGAGGATGGGTGGGGAAAAGAGAGGTACGAAGGTGGAGAGAGTAGTCAACAAGTCAGATTTACTGTTTTGATTTATGATGGCAACAGGCCTGTTTAGGAAATGATCTGCGGGGAAACAAAAAGTGTTCTGTGGCTGAAGAATACAGAACAAACACACTTTCAAGGCGATAAAAAAAATTAAAAAAACATCACAGAGTTAGGTGAATTAACATACACAACATGCAACAGTTGTAGGCTATTCCTTAATCCTTTACTCTATTTCATGACAGTCCCAAATTTGCTTTTGTCATCCTAAAAATGATGGATTTGATACTAGGACAACAAGCCTAGGACCTCCGGGCACAGATGCAGAGTCCACTGTCACACAATGAGATCACAGAGGATCATATGAACACAGAGGTCTACAGGTAACTCCTTTACAACCAAAGACCAACTTCTGTCTCAAGCAGCACAGAGTAAAATATAAGGCCAACTTGTATTTGCCACTGGACACGCGGAGGCAAACTAATGCATCTAGATAGAATATGTCCTCTTCCCGAGGCTGCCACAAATGTCCTTCTGAGCCCTTGTACCAACACACACACACACACAAGTTGAAAAGGGCAAGGTAACTTTAATGAGTATGCAACACAGAACAACAACTGGGTGCAGAGGCATCATGGCAAGGGGGCATGTGTTTATTTTTGGCATTAACTAGTCCAGATAGGTTTGCCTTTTTTTCAACCTCATAACTAGCTACCAAGAAGTTACTTCAGGCTATCAATCAAGTTAGAGTAGCTAGCTTGTCTTTCTCTTAGCTGGCATGCCTGCCGGCAAGGTTGTTTAAGTTTCGAAAAGCAAGCAATTACTAAATAAGACTCACACTCCTTTTAATCTTTCATACAGATTGTTGCAGAAATCCAGAGAAGCATATTTCTTAAAATAAATAAAAACAACAGGGGGACACAGGCAGCTCAAAATACTGTACATGCTTTTCACATTTTTACATAGAATTAAGAATAATGATTATGGCTCTAGATTGCAGGTGAAGGCTGTTTCGGGTATTTGAAAAATGCTAAATTGTCCAACTTGCGGACAAGGGGGAGGAGAGAGAGAGGACTAGCCCCCCCTCATTCTTCAAGCTTTGTCAAATTGGTTGTTGATCATTGCTAGACAATCATTTTGAAGTCTTGACATAGATTTACAAGCCAATTTAAGTCAAAACGGTAACTAGGTCTCTCGGAAAAACATTCAATGTTGCCTTGATAAGCAACTCCAGTGCATATTTGGCCTTGTGTTTTAGGTTATTGTGATGCTGAAAGGTGCAATTGTCTCTCAGTGTTTGATGGAGAGCAGACTGAACCAGGTCTTCTTCCACGATTTTGCCTGTACTTAGCTCTATTCTGGGTCTTTTTATCCTAAAAAAACACTCCCTTGTCTTTGCTGATGACAAGCATACCCATACATAATGCAGCCACCACCATGCTTGAAAATATGAAGAGTGGTACTCAGTGATGTGTTGTATTTGCCACAAATACAACACTTTCAATACATAGCTTTTTAGTGCAGTGTTATTTTAGTTCTTTATTGCAAACAGGATGCATATTTTGGATTACTTTTATTATGTACAAGCTTCCTTCTTTTCACTGTCATTTAGGTTAGTATTGTGGAGTAACTACAATGTTGGTGGGGACATGGTGTGCTTTAAAATGGGGACTTCCCAATAATAACAATAATTGCACAAGTCTGGATTACATTGTCTAAACTCTATAGTTACATTTTTTTAAACATATTAAAACAGGAATAGCTTCACTGGGTTTCATTCAGGGTGTGCAGAAGACAGGTTGATTTAAAAAGAAAACATATACCGACAACAAAAGCTGAAAATAGGCCGCCTGCCTGACACTGACATTATCATGTAAACAATCTTCAAATAACAAAAAATGTGTAATCGGTCTGAGAAAAAAAATCTCAATAGGCTACTATAGTTGTTTTAGGAAACAAGTACAACTTTAAGCGGCACCCACCTTTTAACGATATGTCTTCTCCACAAAATGATTTCGTTCCCTTGTATCGAAGAGTTCAAGAACGCTGACTGTAGTGATCCCTCCTTCCACAAACAGAAACAGGCCAGGCAGAGAGTAAGCGCGCCGCCACAGGTAAGCTTTTTACTTGGTAGTCTAACTGACACAAACCTTGCCCAACACCGTCACAAGTTCAAAGGAGTGTGTGGGAGAATGACAGTCAGAAAGTTCCAGGCTTATTCAGAAAACTTTCCACAAACAGCGGCCAAACATGATTTGACTTTAAACATGAACAAACGTAGTGCCTGTGTGTTTGCTGAACATGCCCAGATACCACCCTTCCGGTTGACAGACAGAAGTAATATGCAAATATTGTTTCATTTTCGATAGGCTACTAGTACTACCCTAGTGGTTGGAAATGTATACATTTTCAGTGGTGTAAAAAGTACCCAATTGTCATACTTGAGTAAAAGTAAAAATACCTCTAATAGAAAAGTGAAAGTCACCCAGATAAAAGACTATTTAAGTAAAAGTATAAAAGTATTTGGTTTTAAATATACCTACGTTTCAAAAGTAGATGTAATTGCTAAAATATACTCAAGTATCAAAAGTAAAAGTATAAATCATTTCAAATTCCTTATTGTAGGCAAACCAGACGGTACATTTTTTATTTTGTATTTACAGATAGCCAAGGGCACATTACACCACTCAGACATCATTTACAAATGATGTATGTTTTGTGAGTCTGCCAAATCAGAGGTCAGGTGAGAGAAAGTTCCAGACATCATTATTTTTTCCCAGCAGTTAGATTATTGTTTTAGCCAAGGTCAGTGTTGTTGATATGTAAGTACATATTTCATCTTTCAGATGTTTTTTTGTATGAAGACGCACTCTGTGACAATAATGTGATATTTATGGTTAAGCTAATTATAGTTTCTACTGCAAGCTACAAGTAGTTATTGTGAGCTGGCGAGCTCTGTTTTGGTTGTCATATCATTTTGGGACATTTAACCCTGTATTTGTATAGGATGTTGTCCCCCAGTGCCTCGTTATATGCCCTGTAATTGTATAGGTGTATGTATGGTACATCATTAGATCAGTATTACATTGTATTTCACTGTTTAGAGGTATTCAAATTCATTGTGCAATGAAGATGGTGGTGCTATCCATACTACATACATTGTGCGTTGCTGTTCCGTGCCTGTGCATCTTCAGCGTAATTAAACCACCTCAACTGGAATCCTACCTGTCTGTCATCTGTGTCCTTACCAGCACACGGGAGTGAACACGTAAAGTAAAATCTAACCGAAGGAATATACAGTCCACCAAGTCCTCATTTACATAGGGGTCCGTTCGAGCCGGATAAAGGCTGTGGCAAGATCTTTGTGGAGTATGTTTCTACTGCAGACTGTCAGAAAGCCATGCAGGCCCTCACTGGCCGCAAGTTTGCCAACAGAGTGGTGGTAACCAAATACTATGATCCAGACATGTGTCACAGACAGGAGTTCTCAGGGTAGAGGGGAAACAGGAGGCAATACATGGAATTAACTGGGACCTCCTCTTTCCTGCTTCCTCAAACCTGGTTTCAGCTCTTCAGTATCGTGTGTTCTGTCTCCAGTATTCACAGCTCGTACGTTTGTAACCCTATCCTCAATTACTACAGTAGTACGTATTTTGGGGAAAAAATACTAGATTTTTACATGTATCTTTTAGATACTCTACCTGATATATTACACCAACAAATATCTGTGTGCAGTGAATGAATTTAATGAAATGTATACACATAAATAAAACCATGCTATTTGTGTAGGATTCCCTTTGCAGAAGTAGTATTCTCTCTCCCTCGAGTCTTAGACTGTGTCAGCCCCAAAGACTGTTTCCTCTGACCTGTTGGACCACGTAGTTGGACCTGTCTGCCAGCCTTTACTTGCCGCAGTGTCCTGCCCTTAGTTATTAGTCAGGCCATGTTGCCAGGCCTTTAGGTGGCCTGTCCTTAGCTCCCCAATCACCAGATACTCAGGTGTCCCTGGTGTCCTACTAGCTAAGCAGTCAGGTGTTCCCCCTAGTTTTCTGCCTTAGTAGTTCGGACTGTTTCCTGCTGTTGGAACAATGCAGCATTCCATCAATGGCATTCACCCCTCTCCCAGGAGGACATTCTCACCACAGTGTGCCCCTGATGGACTAGGTGTTCCTGCCCGGCTGTTACGGACAGCAGCTCCTCTACTCTACTAGTACAGAGAACCCTTTCCATCGTTTAAGTACTGGACTAGAGTTTATTTGTTATTAGTGGTTATACCTAGCCAGGCCATCTGTTGATGGGGTGGCTAGACACCCCTAGACATCTGGTTTCATGTCTGTTAAGTTTGGGTAAGATATGCAAGTAAGAGTTAAGTAAGTCAAGATAGTCAAGTTTACTATTGAGCCTTTCTTAGGAGTGAATTAATATAGTGAATTCAGGGGCGGCTGTACAAAAAGCTGTGAAGACTTTGCAGTTAATCATATCAGTAATGTTAGTTCATCATATTAGAGCTGTAGCTCCGCCCAGTGGTGAAGTGGAGCAGAGCATGCGGGGCAATCTCCAGCTCGGAGAAGATCAGCTCATGAGAAGTAAAGTGAGAGAAAGTTCCAGCCATCCTTGCTGCCATTCCCACTAGCTAGATTTCATAGTGTTAGCCAAGGCCAGTCTGTGTCCTTGTTGATATGTTAGTAAATATTTCATATCTTTCAGCTATTTATGTCTGAAGATGCATTTTGCAACGATAATGTCAAATGTATGGTTATGCTAAGTAGTCGTTTCTACTGCGAGCTAGTATTGTGAGGTGGCTAGCTCTGCTTTGGTTGTCAAATAATTTCGGACATTTTAACCCTGTGTTTGTATAGGATAATATCCCCCAGTGCGTCATTTATATGCCCTGTAATTCTATACGTGTATGGTCCATCGTTATATGAGTATTACATTGTATTTGACTGTTTAGAGGTATTCAAGTTTATTGTGCATTTGTAGCCCTGGAATGAAGATGGTGCTATGCTTTGTAGTATAAGTGCAGCGTTGTGAAGGGTCGTTCGCGACTCTAAGAGCCGGCTCGCATATCAGAAGAGCCGAATCTATTTATAAAAAAATATATAAAAAAATGAAGATATGAATAATCAAAATATTTAAATTAATAGAATTAACTAATTCAAAGAACGAAAAAATAAATAAAATAATATAGGCCTAAATGCTCAAGCGCGCACACATTCGTTCTGACTGTCTACTCAGACAAACAGCCTCACCTGTTGTTCCTGTCAATCAGACACGCAGTGTCAACCAATGAACCAAAGATGCGTGTGGGAGGGCCGAGCCAACTCAACGCCACTTAGCAGCCAAGGAGAGAGAGGAAGGACAGCTGTGAAAACAACAGCTGGAAAATGAGTCGGAAGCACAGTAGCATCTGGATGCATTTGAATAATGTAGACAATGTTGGAGCCCGGTGTAGAATTTGCCAAAACAAAATCTCATATAAAGCCGGTTCTACGCACAACCTAGACCAGCATATGCGAACTGTGCACCCAACTGTGAAGCTAGCTGTAGCGGAGCTTCGAGAAACTAGCGGGCCTGCTAGTGATAGTGGTGGAATCAGCACCTTCACACGTGGAGATGTATCCACTCAGTCAAGTAGGCCTACCCCACATTAACGCAGTCTTCTATGGTACAGTTTATGCCAAAGTCTATGTCTGTCGCAAAACAAGGCAAAATTGATATTGCATTGGCTAAAATTATTGCCACTGATTTCCAAACATTTTCGATCGTGGAGGATAGAGGTTTTAGAAATTATAACAATAGTCTAAATCGAATGTATGTAACGGATGTGAAACGGCTAGCTTAGGTAGCGGTGCGCACTAAAGAGCGTTTCAATCGGTGACTTCACTTGCTCTGAGACCTTGAAGTAGTAGTTCCCCTTGCTCTGCAAGGGCCGCGGCTTTTGTGGAGCGATGGGTAACGATGCTTCGTGGGGGACTGTTGTTGATGTCCAAGCAGGAAAACCCTTTCAAAATCACCTGATTGCAAGAGATGCTCTGAAGGTGATGAAGTCCATTGTGGAATACTTCAACCACAAGAGCACAGTAGGTGCTGAAAAACTAAAAGTCTATACAATGCCAGATGGGGATGCCTGAGCTGAGGCCTAAACAAGACTGCACTACAAGGTGGAATTCAACATTTTATATGTTGAAGCGGCTTCTTGAGTCAAAGGATGCCATCATCTCTACCCTGGCCATTGTCACAAGGCACCTGCTGATGCTCTGACCCAAGAGCAAAGGGAGGTGGTGGAGGAGGTGTGCAGAGTCCTGGAACCCTTTGAGCAGGTCACTGTGGAGATCAGTGGAGAGAGGTACAGTAAGCAGTTATTACTACATCATTATTTAATCCAGTATTATACATGTATATAAGCAGTAGATGAGAATGTAGTATCAGTAGACAAAACATGAACCTGAACTAATAAGTTACTGTTCTCTCTATTCAGCTATGTGACAGCCTCAAAAATGATACTCCTGTGTAAGGGTCTGCAGCGAATCACAGCCAGCTGCCAGAGAGAAGCAAATGTAACCCCAGGACATGTGACAGTGTTGATGGACACCCAATGTTCATCAATGGACAGAAAGTTCCACAGAATGGAATATAATCGCGTGCCATCAGAAACCGCCGCACTTGACCCCAGGTTTAAGAAGTTAGCCTTCAGTGATGCCAGAGCGATTGAGGAGACTCTTCAAATAATAACCTCAGCAGCAGGGAGGGACAGCCCCAGCAGTCAGCTGGCTCAGGAACCAGGGCAACAGGAAGAAGAGGGTTCAGATGGAGCATAAGCACCAGCAGTAGTGCCACAAACGTCTGCTGTTTGACGAGAGAGCAACTGGGGATGCAGCACGAAGGAATCCCTCAGCAAATGTCATAATGGAGGTCCAATCCTATTTGGAGGAGCCCCTCCTCCAAAGATCTGCAGATCCTCTGAGCTGGTGGAAGATCAAGGCCTCTTGTCTACCCATGGCTTACTAAAGTCATGACAGGGAGACTCTGCATAGTTATTGGCCACATCTGTTCCCTCTGAGAGGGTCTTCTTGAAAACAGGACAAATAATTACTGAGAGAAGAAACCGCATCAGCCCCTCGAAAGTGAGGCAGCTTGCATTTCTGAAAGCAAATCTCTCATAAGAGCGAAATATGGTCAGCATTGCTGTGTGCTGTTGGTTATAACATGGCAATAAAGGAGAGAGAAAAGAGGGACCAGTTTAATGTTTTAAGTGGAGTGCTGCAGTTCTGCACATTGTTATCTATTTTTCTTTGTTCAGATTGTATTAATTTTGAATTGTTACATTTATATGCACTTTGTTTCTATACATTAAAAAGTTATACTTTAAATGCACATAAATAGCATTATTTTTCGTAACAAACCAATGCATTTTTAAATGCATTGTGGTTAAGGTAGAGCATGATATAATTTAATTAGAATTGTTTTAACACCAATCATAGTCAAACTATCTGACTTGAAAAAATACAAAATATATTTTTTAAAGAGTCGTTTGGGAACCAAAAGAGACAGCTTTTTTTGGTGAGCTGAGCCAGCCGAACGAACCGGCTCACTGAAAAGAGCCAGAATGCCAATCACTAGTGCAGCGGCACCACTTTAATCTTAAATTAGTGTCACATTCACGTTTGATTGCGCTGTATGGTCCTGTATATCATTAAGTCATCACAGTCATGTTATAGCCATACATATTGTTTATAGGATATGTGTTTTGTATTCTGTCATTCACTATTGTATCTTTATTTCTCTCTTTATTTGCGGACCACACACACTTTGGCTGAAGCAAGATGCCAGACCACTAAGAGCCTTATAGCCCATCAACTACATCCATTGTGCGTTGCTGTTCCGTGCCTGTGCATCTTCAGCGTAATTAAACCACCTCAACTGGAATCCTACCTGCCTGTCATCTGTGCCCTTACCAGCACACGGGAGTGAACATGTAAAGTAAAACCTAATCTGAACAATATACAGTCCACCAACATCTGCAAGATTTGAGTAACACTAATGTAATCTGTTGTTGAATATTGCTGGCAATAATTTTGGGGGAAATTTTCCACACGATTCGTCACGATACCCACCTATGGATAGACCGAGTGATGGGATGATTGATACCGGAGTTCCGACGTAGTTTTCAAAGCACTACTGATCCAAAACAATGTACCGAAGTTTATTTCAAAGTACATTTCAAAATGCAAGATCCCCCTGAATTCTGCAGTGGTTCCGGGGCTTTCTTCGATTCCAAATTGCTTTCAAACACCTGGGTTTTTTTCATATAGTGTCACCTGAACGGTAGCTCAGCAGGTGAACAAGGGAATGGGGTTGAATACCAGTCAAGGTATATTATGTAGAAAATCGTTTTATGTGAAACCACACCAAACATTGTTGAAACAATTAGTTTTATTTAGAAAAGTATTAAGCTTATGTCTTGAGCATCGTCAATAATGCCATAGATTAACAGAAAAATTATGGCTATTTGTTTGGAATTCGTTTTTTTGTCAAGAAATTAGCTCCACCTAATAATGGCAGAGATGAAAGGAATTAAGATAGATCGCTCAATCATTTAGTTATTCTCAGAGTATATCTGTAGAGTATATCTGTAGAGTATATCTGTAGAGTATATCTGAAGAGAAATACAGTGCATTCAGAAAGTATTCAGACCCCTTGATATTTTCCACATTTTGTTACTACACAACCTTATTCCAAAATGGATTCAATATTATTTTTTACTCATCAATCTACACACGATACCATAATGACAAAGTGAAAACATTGTATTTTTATGTGCAAATTTACTAAAAATAAAAAACAGAAATACCTGATTTCAAATCAAATTTTATTTTATTTGTCACATACACATGGTTAGCAGATGTTAATGTGAGTGTAGCGAAATGCTTGTGCTTCTAGTTCCGACAATGCAGTGATAACCAATTTACATAAGTATTCAGACCCTTTGCTATGAGACTCGAAATTGAGCTCAGGTGCATCCTGTTTCTATTGATCATCGTTGAGATGTTTCTACAACTTGGTTGGAGTCCACCTGTGGTAAATTCAATTGATTGGACATGATTTGGAAAGGCACACACCTGTCTATATAAGGTCCCACAATTGACAGTGCATGTCAGAGCAAAAATTAAGGTTGAAGTAATTGGCAGTAGAGCTCAGAGACAGGATTGTGTCAAGGCACAGATCTGGGGAAGGGTACCAAAAAATGTCTGCAGCATTGAAGGTCCCCAAGAACACAGTGGCCTCCATGACTCTTAAGTGGAAGAAGTTTGGAACCACCAAGACTTTTCCTAGAGCTCCCCCGGCCAAAATGAGCAATCGGGGGAGAAGGGCCTTGGTCAGGGAGGTGACTAAGAGTCCAATAATCACTCTGACAGAGCTCCAGAGTTCCTCTGTGGAGATTACATTTACATTACATTTAAGTCATTTAGCAGACGCTCTTATCCAGAGCGACTTACAAATTGGTGCATTCACCTTATGACATCCAGTGGAACAGCCACTTTACAATAGTGCATCTAAATCTTTTAAGGGGGGTGAGAAGGATTACTTTATCCTATCCTAGGTATTCCTTAAAGAGGTGGGGTTTCAGGTGTCTCCTGAAGGTGGTGATTGACTCCGCTGTCCTGGCGTCGTGAGGGAGTGTGTTCCACCATTGGGGAGCCAGAGCAGCGAACAGTTTTGACTGGGCTGAGCGGGAACTGTACTTCCTCAGTGGTAGGGAGGCGAGCAGGCCAGAGGTGGATGAACGCAGTGCCCTTGTTTGGGTGTAGGGCCTGATCAGAGCCTGGAGGTACTGAGGTGCCGTTCCCCTCACAGCTCCGTAGGCAAGCACTATGGTCTTGTAGCGGATGCGAGCTTCAACTGGAAGCCAGTGGAGAGAGCGGAGGAGCGGGGTGACGTGAGAGAATTTGGGAAGGTTGAACACCAGACGGGCTGCGGCGTTCTGGATGAGTTGTAGGGGTTTAATGGCACAGGCAGGGAGCCCAGCCAACAGCGAGTTGCAGTAATCCAGACGGGAGATGACAAGTGCCTGGATTAGGACCTGCGCCGCTTCCTGTGTGAGGCAGGGTCGTACTCTGCGGATGTTGTAGAGCATGAACCTACAGGAACGGGCCACCGCCTTGATGTTAGTTGAGAACGACAGGGTGTTGTCCAGGATCACGCCAAGGTTCTTAGCGCTCTGGGAGGAGGACACAATGGAGTTGTCAACCGTGATGGCGAGATCATGGAACGGGCAGTCCTTCCCCGGGAGGAAGAGCAGCTCCGTCTTGCCGAGGTTCAGCTTGAGGTGGTGATCCGTCATCCACACTGATATGTCTGCCAGACATGCAGAGATGCGACTCGCCACCTGGTCATCAGAAGGGGGAAAGGAGAAGATTCATTGTGTGTCGTCTGCATAATGGGATGGGAGAACCTTTCATAAGGACAACCATCTTTGCAGCACTCCACCAATCAGGCCTTTATGGTAGAGGGGCCAGACGGAAGCCAAAACGCACCTAAATTACTCTGACCATGAGAAACAAGATTCTCTGGTCTGATGAAACCAAGACTGAATTCTCTGGAGGAAACCTGGCACCTTCCCTAAATCAAATGAAATCACATTTTATTGGTCACACATGTTTAGCAGATGTTATTGCGGGTGTAGCGAAATGCTTGTGTTTCTAGTTCCAACAGTGCAGTAATATCTAACAAGTAATATCTAACAATTTCACACCAATACACACAAATCTAAAGTAAAGGAATGGAATTAAGAATATATAAATATTTGGACGAGCAAGTCGGAGCGGCATAGACTAAAATACAGTAGAATAGAATACAGTATATACATATGAGATGAATAATGCAAGATATGTAAACATTATTAAAGTGTCCAGTGGTTTCAAGTCTATGTATATAGGGCAGCAGCCTCTAAGGTGCTAGTGATGGCTATTTAACAGTATGATGGCCTTGAGATAGAAGCGGTTTTTCAAAACCAGTTTTGAACCAGTTTTTGCTTTGTCATTATTGGGGTATTGTGTGTAGATTGATGAGGGGAAAAAAACAATTGAATCAATTTTAGGAAAAGGATGTAACGTAATAAAATGTGGAAAAGGTAAAGGGGTCTTAATACTTTCTGAATGCACTTTATTTAGGTGGGCATACTGCGTCTGGCCACTACTACACCTGCATCACTGGGTGAGATTGAAGCTGTCAGTGTTGACAGTGACACTGCACAAATAGGCAGGCACAACACTTCTCCCACCCCCTGCCTTGCATGATAGGGCTTTTTATATACTAGTGCCCTCAAACTACACTCTGGATCTCGAAGCCAGTTCCACCACATTTGTTCATTGTTCCCCTCTAATCAGGGACTGATTTATATCAGAGACTGATACCCCTGTATGACATATTTCCCTCAGTTTTTCGAGAGGGACAGACACACTGTAATTTGTGATTCACTAAAAGGACTTTGTATTTGACTCGCGTTGTGTAGAATCTTCATTGTTCCTTACAGCCCCTCATATCCTACACATGTTCAGTAGAGAACATCCATAGACATGGAGCTGCTGCAGCAGCTAGACCATTTGCTACGGATAACACACACACACACACACACACACACACACACACACACACACACACACTGTCATAATTTCCACATAGAAAGGCTTAAAGTCTGCACTGAGAACCTTATGAGATGTATTGTTGTTTATTTGTGCGTGTGTGTGTGTAGGGAGTGAGGAGGCAGACTCTCATACACCTTTTCCTCTCTGAAGGGGTTAGTGTACGAGAGCTCTTATTTTCCACCATAATTTGCAAATAAATTCATAAAAAATCCTACAATGTGGTTTTCTGATTTTTCTTCTTCTCATTTTGTCTGTCATAGTTGAAGTGTACCTATGATGAAAATTACAGGTCTCTCTCATCCTGTTAAGTGGGAGAACTTGCACAATTGGTGGCTGACTAAATACTTTTTTGCCCCACTGTATCTACAACACAAAATCCGTGTGTATGTGTGTGTATAGTGCGTATGTTATCATGTGTGTGTATGCATGTGTCTGTGCCTATGTTTGTGTTGCTTCACACTCCCCGCTGTTCCATAAGGTGTATTTTTAACAGTTTTTAAAAATCTAATTTTACTGCTTGCATGAGCTACTTGATGTGGAATAAAGTTCCATGTAGTCATGCCTCTATGTAGTACTCTGCACCTCCCATAGTCTGTTCTGGACTTGGGGACTGTGAAGAGACTTCTTGTGGGGTATGCATGGGTGTCTGAGCTGTATGCCAGTAGTTTAAACAGACAGCTTGTTGCATTCAACATGTCAATACTTCTCACAAATACAAGTAGTGATGAAGTCAATCTCTCTTCCACTTTGAGCCAGGAGAGATTGACATGCATATTATTCATGTTATCTCTCTGTGTACATCCAAGAGCCAGCCTCGCTGCCCTGTTCTGAGCCAATTGCAATTTTCCTAAGTGCCTCTTTGTGGCACATGACCACAAGACTGAACAGTAGTCCAGGTGTGACCTGCCTTGTTGATAGTGCTGTTAAGAAGTTAGAGCAGCACTTTTTTTATGGACAGACTTCTCCCCATCCTAGCTACTGTTGAATCAACATGTTTTGACCCTGACAGTTTCCAATCCAGAGTTATTTATTGGAATATTTAGTTTAGGTTTAGGGTTTAGTGAATGATTTGTCCCAAATACAATGCTTTTAGTTTTTGAAATACTTAGGACTAACTTATTTCTTGCCACCCATTCTGCTCTTTGTTAAGTGTTGCAGTCATCTCAGTTACTGTGGTGGATGACATGTATAGTGTTGAGTCATCCACATACATAGACACACTGGTTTTACTCAAAGCCAGTGGCATGTCATTTGTAAAGATTGAAAAATCTTAGTTACCTGTTAGACAGGTAACTATTTATCCACAATATAGTAGGGGGGTGTAAAGCCACAAACACATACGCTTTTCCAGCAACAGACTATGGTCGATAAGTTCAAAAGCCGCACTGAAGTCTTAACAAAACTTGTGTGCTTGTGTGTGTCTGTTGTTTTAGTCTGCCCTACTCATCATACTCATAAAAGTTAGTTTTTTTGCGAGAGATGAACGTGTTCACGGTTCTATGAAGTTGATGCTGCCTCATGCCTGCATTAGTAACGGGTCAGCCGTCAAATGACCTCCACTCATCACTGTCAAACGCTCCCTGAAACACTTCAGCGAGCAGGCCTTTCTAATCGACCTGGCCCGGGTATCCTGGAAGGATATTGACCTCATTCCGTCAGTAGAGGATGCCTGTTTTTTTTAATTTTTTAAATGCCTTCCTCACCATCTTAAATAAGCATGCCCCATTCTAGAAATTTAGAACCAGGAACAGATGCAGGCCTTGATTCTCTCCAGACCTGGCTGCCCTTAACCAACACAAAAACATCCTATGGCGTTCTGCATTAGCATCGAACAGCCCCCGTGATATGCAACTTTTCAGGGAAGTTAGAACCCATTATACACAGGCAGTTAGAAAAGCCAAGGATAGCTTTTTCAAGCAGAAATTTGCTTCCTGGAACATAAACTCTAAAAAGTTCTGGGACACTGTAAAGTCCATGGAGAATAAGAACACCTCCTCCCAGCTGCCCACTGCACCGAGGACAGAAAACTCTGTCACCACCGATAAATCCACTATAATTGAGAATTTCAATAAGCATTTTTCTACAGCTGGCCATGCTTTCCACCTGGCTACCCCTACCCCGGTCAACAGCACTGCACCCCCCACAGCAACTCGCCCAAGCCTTCCCCATTTCTCCTTCTCCCAAACCCAGTCAGCCGATGTTCTGAAAGAGCGGCAAAATCTGGACCCCTACAAATCAGCCGGGCTAGACAATCTGGACCCTTTCTTTCTAAAACTATCTGATGAAATTCTTGCAACCCCTATTACTAGCCTGTTCAACCTCTCTTTCGTGTCGTCTGAGATTCCCAAAGATTGGAAAGCAGCTGCGGTCATCCCCCTCTTCAAAGGGGGTGACACTCTAGACCCAAACTGCCTCAGACCTATATCTATCCTACCTTTCTAAGGTCTTCGAAAGCCAAGTCAACAAACAGATTACCGACCATTTCGAATCCCACAGCACCTTCTCCGCTATGCAATCTGGTTTCAGAGCTGGTCATGGGTGCACCTCAGCCACGCTCAAGGTCCTAAACGATATCTTAACCGCCATCGATAAGAAACAATACTGTGCAGCCGTATTCATTGACCTGGCCAAGGCTTTCGACTCTGTCAATCAGCACATCTCATCGGTAGACTCGATAGCCTTGGTTTCTCAAATGATTGCATCGCCTGCATCGCCCACTGGCTCCAGGTCATCTACAAAACCCTGCTAGGCAAAGTCCCCCCTTATCTCAGCTCACTGGTCACCATAGCAGCACCCACCTGTAGCACGCGCTCCAGCAGGTATATCTCTCTGGTCACCCCCAAAACAATTCCTCCTTTGGCCGCCTCTCCTTCCAGTTCTCTGCTGCCAATAACTGGAACGAACTACAAAAATCTCTGAAACTAGAAACACTTATCTCGCTCACTAGCTTTAAGCACCAGCTGTCAGAGCAGTTCACAGATTACTGCACCTGAACATAGCCCATCTATAATTTAGCCCAAACAACTACCTCTTCCCCTACTGTATTTATTTATTTTGCTCCTTTGCACCCCATTATTTTTATTTCTACTTTGCACATTCTTCCACTGCAAATCTACCATTCCAGTGTTTTACTTGCTATATTGTATTTACTTCGCCTCCATGGCCTTTTTTTGCCTTTACCTCCCGCCGTCGAGAGTAGTGATGTTGGACAGGCGGGTAGGTGCAGGTAGCGATCGGTTGAAGAGCATGCATTTAGTTTTACTTGTATTTAAGAGCAATTGGAGGCCACGGAAGGAGAGTTGTATGGCATTGAAGCTTGCCAGGAAGGTTGTTAACACAGTGTCCAAAGAAGGGCCGGAAGTATACAGAATGGTGTCGTCTGCGTAGAGGTGGCTCAGGGACTCACCAGCAGCAAGAGCGACCTCATTGATGTATACAGAGAAGAGAGTCGGTCCAAGAATTGAACCCTGTGGCACCCCCATAGAGACTGCCAGAGGTCCGAACAGCAGACCCTCCGATTTGACACACTGAACTCTATCAGAGAAGTAGTTGGTGAACCAGGCGAGGCAATCATTTGAGAAACCAAGGCTGTCGAGTCTGCCGATGAGGATGTGGTGGTTGACAGAGTCGAAACCCTTGGCCAGATCAATGAATACGGCAGGTAACTTTCGAAGACTGATTTTCATGGTGATTCTTTGGTATTATGCACTGGCTGTGTTTACATAGGCAGCCCAATTTGGATCTTTTTTACACTAATTGGTCTTTTGACCAATCACATCAGATATTTTTCAGAACTGATCCGATTGGTCAGTAGACAAATTAGTAAAAATCTTAGCCGTCAGCTTGTAAATAGTTTTGCCAATTTACCTTCACCTTGTGCAGGCCTATGGGTTGAAGGCACATGCTGGTGGAATCAGATTATGTACCCCATACATCAAAACAAACAAAAAGTGTTGATCTGACTGGCTAGATAAGCACACCTAACATTGTCATTTCAATATTGTCAGCTAGCGTCACTAAATTGGCAGCTGAGAACCAACTCATCTATCATAGACAATTTATACACATTAATCATTGCTACCAACACACAGAGTGAGTTAGCTGTATCGTCAATGCTATTTTTAGTAACTGAGTGTTTTCCAGACAAGCATGGAATAGATGGCTACCAGTTTGAGCTACTCTTATTTGCTTACGTTAGCTAAAATTAGTCAAAAATAGAACAAACAAACGTTTACTCTGCCGAATGAAACAGTCTAGCATTGACGACTATGGCATCAGTTGAGGATTTAGGTAAAAACCGCCACTGCATGGCATAGTCGAAATTGATTGAGTGTGTATCCAATAGATAGCTAGCTATATGATTTAGCTGATGGCTTTCAGAGTTAAATACATGATTGTAACGTTAGGTAGCTAATTTACCTAGTCCAGCTATACTAGCATGCTAGCTAACGTTACATTACCTCTAATTGAGAACCTTCCGTTTTGTTGTGAATGGGGGGGGGGGGAATGATTATCACATCACATATAAACTGTCATCGAAATTGATTACAAATCAGTTCAGCCTGAAAATCCCACTGATAAACTTTAGTCACCGTAAGCATGATTACTGATAGCCGCAAGCCACTGGCAGCATCTGGGAAAAATTTCAGGTAGGTAGAACGGTGAAAAATAACTCATTTTTGGGCTTGTATGTAATTAGCATAGCCAAACACAGAACACCACATGGGCATGAAGACACATTTTTAGAACATATATTTTTAAAAACATTTTGCCTAGAGAAGTTCTGAGATAATTGCATGTTGGTCGTTCAAAGTAAATAATTATCACAAATGTATGGGCACGCCTCATCTACCTAGCAGGGAGGTATCTGCATTCGCTATGAATGGTGGACTTTGTGGTTGACTGTGAGCAGGACGGTGGACGGTTATGAGATGGAGGTGTAGGTATACCGAGCCACAAGCAAGGTCGGGAGAAGAGGAATATTGGGACAGGGACACAGAAAGGTGGATTTCTGAGGAGGAATGAAGGGGGGAAAAGAGAAATAAGAGGTTAAAGAGAATAAGGAAAGCAGAGGTTGGATTTAAATTTGAGGAAGATGGTGATAAAATGGAGATGGGGTGTCAAAGAAGATTGGTGTCAAGTGCAAACAGAGTGAGCTGTGCCCCAGACCGAGTTCTGGATTTGAAATGGAAGTGAATGAGGGTGAGGTGGAAGGTGTGGTGAAGAGCTCGGAGCCCAAGCCTGGCATCAATGGTCATGATAAAGAAGAATCTGGTCCAGTAGGAGTGACCTTTTTGGAGAAAGTGGATCCTTTCATTTTGGTGGATCTATATGTAGTTTCAGGGTGGGTGGTAAAAGAGTTGGGTGAAGGTAACCTGGAGTGGACTTGTGATATGTTTGTGGTTCTTTGGTCGAGAGGGAGCGGGCGCTCCACGTTACGCAACTTGGGTCAAGATCTATTTCTTGCATTGTGCTTAAGAATAGGACATTGAAAGGAGTGATTTCTGGAGTAGCGTTAAGTGTGTTGGTAGAGCAAATTATGTTGAAGATTCCTGATGTTTGTGACACCCTCTGTGAAACCGAGAAGTCACTGTCAGTCCTTTTTATTTTCGAGCATTTTACCTGACAAAGTCATGTTAGAATATCTCAGTTATCCTGTTTAGAGCTTTTGTGCTGAATCTACTGCAGTGTTTCAGGTGCAGCGTTTATGGTCATGTCACAACAGTGTGTAGGAGGGAGATTTCAAGATGTAGGAAGTGTGCGGGAGGGCATGGGGCAGAGGATTGTGTAGTTTCGGTGGATAAAGTTGTGTGTGTCAACTGTAGGGGTGCCCATGTTGCTGGGGATCGGAAGTGTCCGGTGCGAGAGAATATGGAGTTGGTCCGCCTTTGCTGGTATAGCAGCCTTCAATCTTCTGGGAAGGCTTTCCACTACATGCTGGAACATTGCTGCGGGGACTTGCTTCCATTCAGCCACAAGATCACTAGTGAGGTTGGGCACTGATGTTGGGCGATTACGCCTGGCTCGCAGTCGGCGCTCCAATTCATCCCAAAGGTGTTCGATGGACTGGAGTTGGGGCTGTGTGCAGGCCAGTCAAGTTCTTCCACACCGGTCTCGACAAACCATTTCATGTCGGTATGGACTTCACTTTGTGCACGAGAGCATTGTCACGCTGAAACAGGAAAGGGCCGTCCCCAAAATGTTGCCACAATGTTGGAAGTACAGAATCGTCTAGATTGTGTGCTGTAGCGTTAAGATTTCTCTTCACTGGAACTAAGGGGCCTAGCCTGAACCATGAAAAACAGACCCAGACCATTATCACATTACACCATTCCTCTACACTACTCTATAGGCTGGTTCCCTAGCCTCACACTAACCCTAGCAGATACATTTACATTTACTGCTGTTGTGCCCTTGAGCAAGGCACTTAACCACCCCACAATTGCTTTCCATTCAGGGGTGCTGCACTGCAGATAACCCTTTGCCACTCAACATGTGTTCGTGTATCTGGGGGTGTTGGGAAAGGCAGAAAACAAAATGACCATTCTATCCAATGGACAACAAAGTTGGATTGTAATCTATTCTGGTTTCCCAGACTCACATTAACAATACTCCTGGATTATTAAACCTAGTCCAGAGGGCCGTATGTCTCAAGCGTCTCAGAATAGAAGGGCTGATTTAGGATCAGTTTTGCCTTTTACACCATAATGAGTAAAATTACATGGACCGAGGGAACCTGATCCCATATCAGCACTCCTACCCTGAGATGCTTGATACATACGGATCCTGGACTCAGAAACACACATCAGGCTCTGCTGCTTGACTTCTTTCCAAGATCAACTGGGTCATATTCATTAAGGAACAACATAGCAGTGTTGAGTGTTTCTTATTAGACAAGTTCAGGTAGCCCCTCCCTGTTTGATGATTATTAATCTTGACAAATTGAAAATGTTAATAAAGTATTTTTAAATGGTATTGGCTTGCTGATTCCCTCTGATTGAAGAGGTATGGTAATGTGGTAATGAATAGCTTCTAGCAGTGGAACCTTGCAGATAGAAATGGCATGAATAGAGCAACATTTTGCCATACGGAAGGAGAGAGAAACATTTGAAGTTAAAAGCATAATTACCTATTAGTAATTTAATAGGATCTCTGTGGTTAAAATCTTGACAATAGATCAGGCATATAATGATGTATTCCAGTTTATCTTTGATTACATCAACAAGATCAGGCACACCGGCAGAGAAATAGTTTGATGAATTTATCGGGAACTGAACCTCTAGCGAACAGTAGAGGAGCAGCAGCACAGATTTTAAAGGCAGGACAGACATACAGCCATCCATGAGATGAACTCTCTAGGTGTAGTTTGAAGGAAGTTGCTAACTAGCGTCCATTGCATTGACACAAGTTAGCAATCGCTCGTGAAACTACTTTGTACTTCCTTCAAACTTCACACAGAGACGTACAAATGGTATCCATGAGTTCATCGGACTCTGAGTAAGTAGAAAGAAGGATTGCAAAAATCACACACTATCCCTTTAAAATGTCAAGCTTAACTGCCAAAATCACTTTAAAAAGGTCATTTCTGATTGAGCCGCGAACGCGGAACATTTCCATTAAAGGCTGCATAGCCGACAAAGGGCGATGGGATTTAATCCTGGTCTCAGTCCGTGTCTGTGAGACCACATACAACACTCATAATAATAAAACTAAACACCAGCATAGATGGAGGGTACAAAGTCATTTTATAAATTCATTCACTATCCTAGAGGACTGGTCCTGAAGGATCTCATAGGAAGTTCACCTGGTATGGAGTAGGAAACTGTTGGTTCTTGTTTTGAAATTATACAATAACATTGGCCTGGTACCAAATGTTACTTAGTGCAGTAGGACTAGGGCAGGTGTTTTCAAAGTCTGAGACAGTGGGCCTCCATTTAGAGAACATCAAGACAACCGCGCCCCAAAAGCTGGGACACCTCTTTTTAAAAACGTATTTATTTATTCATTATTAGAGAACTGAATACAGTTTGATTTGGATTTCCTTACATGAAACTCTGGGGGAAAGCGTGCCTCACACTTTGAAAACCTCTGTACTAGGGATGACAGAGGATGTTTGTAGGGAGAATTGATTCCTGATCAGTATGGTCGTTGAGTCTCCTGTACGATGTGCGTATCTCTCACTGCTCGTTCCTCCACTCTGGTTCGATCTGCTGCTGAACCTCACTCTCCTCCGTCTCCACTGGATGTGTGTGAGAGAAACAGTTAACTTCCAAAATTAAACATTTATTTTCTATTTTGAAGTGTAGGTGCGTTTGTCTGTGTGTGTTACCGTGGGGATCAGCCTGTAAGCAGAGGGCAGCTAGGCGTTCCACCACCTCCTCCTCTCCCTCAGCCTGGGAGGAGTCAAACCCTGTCTTCCCCCCCGCCTGGGAACAGAACTGGAGGAACCTGGAGGGGGAGAGAAGGGGGAGTGAGAGGGGTTAGGGTTCCTTAGGTGATCACATCACCCCGCTCCTCCGCTCTCTCCACTGGCTTCCAGTTGAAGCTCGCATCCGCTACAAGACCATGGTGCTTGCCTACGGAGCTGTGAGGGGAATGGCACCTCAGTACCTCCAGGCTCTGATCAGGCCCTACACCCAAACAATGGCACTGCGTTCATCCACCTCTGGCCTGCTCGCCTCCCTACCACTGAGGAAGTACAGTTCCCGCTCAGCCCAGTCAAAACTGTTCGCTGCTCTGGCTCCCCAATGGTTCCCTCACGACGCCAGGACAGCGGAGTCAATCAACCTTCCGGAGACACCTGAAACCCCACCTCTTTAAGGAATACCTAGGATAGGATAAAGTAATCCTTCTCACCCCCCCCCCTTAAAAGATTTAGATGCACTATTGTAAAGTGGCTGTTCCACTGGATGTCATAAGGTGAATGCACCAATTTGTAAGTCGCTCTGGATAAGAGCGTCTGCTAAATGACTTAAATGTAATGTAAATGTAATTAATTCGTACAGTTTAAGAATGCGAACTGTCAGAATAATAGTAGAGAATTTCCTGTCTTCGGTCAGTTAGGTTCACCACTTTATTTTAAGAATGTGAAATGTCAAAATAATAGTAGAGAGAATGATTTATTTCAGCTTTTATTTCTTTCATCACATTCCCAGTGGGTCAGAAGTTTACATACAATCAATTAGTATTTGGGAGCATTGCCTTTAAATTGCTTAACTTGGGTCAAACGTTTCAGGTAGCCTTCCACAAGCTTCACAATAAGTTGGGTGAATTCTGGCCCATTCCTCCTGACAGAGCTGGTGTAACGGAGTCAGGTTTGTAGGCCTTCTTGCTCGCACACACTTTTTCAGTTCTGCCCAGAAATGTTCTATAGGATTGAGGTCAGGTCTTTATGATGGCCACTCCAATACGTTGACTTTGTTGTCCTTAAGCCATTTTGCCACAACTTTGGAAGTATGCTTGAGGTCATTGTCCATTTGGAAGACCCATTTGTGACCAAGCTTTAACTTCCTGACTGATGTCTTGAGATGTTGCTTCAAAATATCCACATAATTTCCCCTCCTCATGATGCCATCTATTTTGTGAAGTGCACCAATCCCTCCTGCAGCAAAGCACCCCCACAACATGATGCTGCCACCCCTACAACATGATGCTGCCACCCCTGTGATTCATGGTTGGGATGGTGTTCTTCGGCTTGCAAGCCTCCCCCTTTTTCCTCCAAACATAACGATGGTCATTATGTCCAAACAGTTCTATTTTTGTTTCATCAGACCAGAGGACACTTCTCCAAAAAGTACAATATTTGTCCCCATGTACAGTTGCAAACTGTAGTCTGGCTTTTTTTATGGCGGTTTTGGAGCAGTGTCTTCTTCCTTGCTGAGCGGCCTTTCAGGTTGTGTCGATATAGGACTTGTTTTACTGTGGATATAGATACTTTTGTACTGGTTTCCTCCAGCATCTTCACAAGGTCCTTTGCTGTTGTTCTGGAATTGATTTGCATTTTTCGCACCAAAGTACGTTCATCTCTAGGAGACAGAACGTGTCTCCTTCCTGAGCAGTATGACTGCTGCGTGGTCCCATGGTGGTCTGCAATTTTCTTTCTGAGGTCAAGGCTGATTTCTTTTGATTTCCCCATGATGTCAGGCAAAGAGACACTGTAGTCCTTGAAATACATCCACAGGTACACCTCCAATTGACTCAAATTATGTCAATTAGCCTATCAGAAGCATCTAAAGACGTGACATCATTTTCTAAGCTGTTTCAAAAGGCATAGTCAACTTAGTGTACGTAAACTTCTGAACCACTGGCATTGTGATACAGTGAATTAAATCGGTCTATAAACAATTGTTGGGAAAATTACTTGTGTCATGCACAAAGTAGATGTCCTAACCGACTTGTTAACAAACTATAGTTTTGGCAAGACATTTGTGGAGTGGTTGAATATTTATATTTGAGGTTCTTCAAAGTAGCCACCCTTTGCCTTGATAACTACTTTGCACACTCTTGGCAATTCTTATTTACAATGACGGCCTACTCCAGCTAAACCCGGACGACATTGGAACAATTGTGTGCCGCCCTATGGGACTCCCAATCACAACCGGATGTGATACAGTCTGAATTCGAACCAGGGACTGTAGTGACGCCTCTTGCACTGAGATGCA
The DNA here is from genome assembly GCF_023373465.1 of Oncorhynchus keta. Taxonomy (NCBI): domain Eukaryota; kingdom Metazoa; phylum Chordata; class Actinopteri; order Salmoniformes; family Salmonidae; genus Oncorhynchus; species Oncorhynchus keta. The sequence goes on from NC_068453.1 coordinate 8,690,740, forward strand.
GTGCCTTAGAACACTGTGCCACATGAGCAACAGGACCTTCATTGCACATCAGTGTGTTTTATTCAATTATTTTTATTTAGAAGTTCACTTAAGAATATGGTCCTCCACTTCTTCCTCTGAAGAGCCTCCACTGGTACCTACCTTCCCCAGGTGGGGTTTCCTTTCAGCACTAAAGGTTAGGGTCGGTACCCACCTGCCCCAGGTGGGGTCTCCTCTCAGCATTAAGGGTTAGGACATACCTGCCCCAGGTTGGGTCTCCTCTCAACCCTAAGGGTTTATTTACAGTCAATCACGGATTACAAAAAGAAACCCAGCCCCGTCACGGACCAGGATGTCTTGCTCCCAGGCAGACTAAATAACTTTTTTGCCCGCTTTGAGGACAATACAGTGCCACTGACACGACCTGCAACCAAAACATGCGGCCTCTCCTTCACTGCAGCCGAGGTGAGTAAAACATTTAAACGTGTTAACCCTTGCAAGGCTGCAGGCCCAGACGGCATCCCCAGCCGCGCCCTCAGAGCATGCGCAGACCAGCTGGCTGGTGTGTTTACGGACATATTCAATCAATCCCTATCCCAGTCTACTGTTCCCACATGCTTCAAGAGGGCCACCATTGTTCCTGTTCCCAAAAAAGCTAAGGTAACTGAGCTAAACGACTACCGCCCCGTAGCACTCACTTCAGTCATCATGAAGTGCTTTGAGAGACTAGTCAAGGACCATATCACCTCCACCCTACCTGACACCCTAGACCCACTCCAATTTGCTTAACGCCCAAATAGGTCCACAGACGATGCAATCTCAACCACACTGCACACTACCCTAACCAATCTGGACAAGAGGAATACCTATGTGAGAATGCTGTTCATCGACTACAGCTCGGCATTTAACACCATAGTACCCTCCAAGCTCGTCATCAAGTTCGGGACCTTGGGTCTCGACCCCGCCCTGTGCAACTGGGTACTGGACTTCCTGACGGGCCGCCCCCAGGTGGTGAGGGTAGGCAACAACATCTCCACCCCGCTGATCCTCAACACTGGGGCCCCACAAGGGTGCGTTCTGAGCCCTCTCCTGTACTCTCTGTTCACCCACGACTGCGTGGCCACACACGCCTCCAACTCAATCATCAGGTTTGCGGACGACACAACAGTGGTAGGCTTGATTACCAACAACGACGAGACGGCCTACAGGGAGGAGGTGAGGGCCCTCGGAGTGTGGTGTCAGGAAAATAACCTCACACTCAACGTCAACAAAACTAAGGAGATGATTGTGGACTTCAGGAAACAGCAGAGGGAACACCCCCCTATCCACATCGATGGAACAGTAGTGGAGAGGGTAGTAAGTTTTAAGTTCCTCGGCATACACATCACAGACAAACTGAATTGGTCCACCCACACAGACAGCATTGTGAAGAAAGCGCAGCAGCGCCTCTTCAACCTCAGGAGGCTGAAGAAATTCACCAATTCACCAAAAGCACTCACAAACTTCTACAGATGCACAATCGAGAGCATTCTGGCGGGCTGTATCACCGCCTGGTACGGCAACTGCTCCGCCCACAACCGTAAGGCTCACCAGAGGGTAGTGAGGTCTGCACAACGCATCACCGGGGGCAAACTACCTGCCCTCCAGGACACCTACACCACCCGATGTCACAGGAAGGCCATAAAGATCATCAAGGACAACAACCACCCGAGCCACTGCCTGTTCACCCCGCTATCATCCAGAAGGCGAGGTCAGTACAGGTGCAACAAAGCTGGGACCGAGAGACTGAAAAACAGCTTCTATCTCAAGGCCATCAGACTGTTAAACAGCCACCACTAACATTGAGTGGCTGCTGCCAACACACTGACTCAACTCCAGCCACTTTAATAATGGGAATTGATGGGAAATGATGTAAAATATATCACTAGCCACTTTAAACAATGCTACCTAATATAATGTTGACATACCCTACATTATTCATCTCATATGTATACAAATACTCTACTCTATATCATCTACTGCATCTTTATGTAATACATGTATCACTAGCCACTTTAACTATGCCACTTTGTTTACATACTCATCTCATATGTATATACACTGTACTCGATACCATCTACTGTATCTTGCCTATGCCGCTCTGTACCATCACTCATTCATATATCTTTATGTACATATTCTTTATCCCCCTACACTTGTGTGTATAAGACAGTAGTTTTGGAATTGTTAGTTAGATTACTTGTTGGTTATTACTGCATTGTCGGAACTAGAAGCACAAGCATTTCGCTACACTCGCATTAACATCTGCTAACCATGTGTATGTGACAAATAAAATTTGATTTGATTTATTTAACCTTCATTTAACTAGGCAAGTCAGTTAAGAACATTCTTATTTTACAATGACGGCCTACCCCGGCCAAACCCTCCCCTAACCCGGATGACGCTGGGCCAATTGAGCACCGCCCTATGGGACTCCCGATCACGGCCGGTTGTGATACAGCCCGGGATCATGCCAGGGTCTGTAGTGACGCCTCTAGCACTGAGATGCAGTGCCTTAGACCCCTGCTCCACTCGGGTTAGGGTCAGTACGTACCTGCCCCAGGTGGGGTCTCCTCGCAGCACTAAGGGGTTTCCCACCACAATCAGCAGGGCTTTGGCTCTGGTCACCGCCACGTTGAACCTCTGGACACAGAGAGCAGGAGGTCAGCACTGTCACTGTGGTGTGTGTGTGTAGATCAAACTGTTTATGCACAAAATTAAAATCCTTCGTGAACGCTGTGTGTTCATATTCAGTCAATTTTAGGTCCTGCAGGCTGTCCCCAACACATAATGCCACAAAAGTGCATTCTAATAGTGTAAAAGGCCCTTAGTTGATACTAAAAGGTTGTGTTCTATACCAATTTGAAGCGAGAAAAGTTATTTGTTTGATAAGATTACAGATTTTCTCAGGGGATCCCATATAGGGTCCAAACCCCAAATTTAGGAACCACTGGTTCACAACACATGTTGTGTGTGTGCGTGCTGTGTGTGCAGTACAGTACACTGTGACACTGCCACATAACAGTGCACAAGTGATATTATGAAAAATCACCATGGAGAAATTATATGAAATAATTCTCAGCCCTGTTTAAATAATTCAATTTTGTATGAACGATAGATGTGGCCTAAAATGAGCACTACCGCTTTAAGAAGTGCGCCCGAAAATGTATTATACGCACAAAAGTATTGTGTGAAAGATATTTGTGGACTCAGCTCGTTCAGCCACACCTGTTGCTGACAGGTGTGTAAAATCGAGGCCACAGCCATGCAATCTCCATAGACAAACATTGGCAGTAGAATGGCCTTACTGAAGAGCTCCGTGACTTTCAATGTGGCACCTTCATAGGATGCCACCTTTCCAACAAGTCAGTTCGTCAAACCTCTGTCCTGCTAGAGCTGATTCTTGAAGAATCAGTTTCAAATGCCTCATGGGCTTAGTTCAATTGCGTACCCCATCAGAAACTAAAATATAAGCTTGTTTTACTCAAATACTTGTAAACAATGCAAATACAAAACAAACACTGTATAGCCTCAAAACACAGTTCAAACTATCATTTTGATAGAATGGCTGGTCAGTCCTTGCATCCATAGCTTTGTCTATGAATTTGAGCATGGTTAAATGTATCCAGGCCCATCCGGACTGCTTTTTTATTGGTCCAATTGACGATTCTTTATGGAATATTTGTGTTTGTGAAAACTATGCGTTGAATTGCATTACTTGTAGACTGATTAGTCATTTTTGCTGAAGCATATTTTTGTTGTCGAAAAGTGTTTGTTTGTGTTGGGTTTATTGAAATACATATTGCTCAATTGAAAAATCACCTACCCGTTGTTTTAATGCTGGAAGTACTCTTGAAATGGTATATTAAGTGTGTGTATGCATGTACCTTCTCATTTTTGACGAAACCAAGGCTGAAGTATTGGTCTGTCTGGACGTACTCTGCGCTGCTGCGGACCGTCGAGACCAGGATCACCCTCCTCTCCTGACCCTGGAACTCCTCCACTGACCCCACCTAACAGACACGCACACACCGTTTAGCTCCGTACACGGCCCCGCACACACATGCCTCACAAAACACATGGAAGGTGCGTCACAATAGCTCATTGTAAACAACATGTTCTTGACATGGCAGCACTACCGTAGCGAGCAGAAGAGAGTGTAGGGGAGATTGCTACCAAACTGTAAACCACTTTAGCTAGCTGTTAGCTAAACATCCTGGCTAACTGTGGGGTGAAACAATTGACTTATTTAGTTTTAATTAGCCACCGCTAACATCCGTAGCCCTTTACACTCACAACCCGTATATGGGTTGAAAACGTCAGACCTGGTCACTGATAAGTGCCTAACTTGGAACACAGTGGCTGTACAGTAACATGCAACACATTATGTCAGACCTCAGGGTCTCCGCTTTAAAGCGCTCTACGGGATTCAACTGACAGACGCTCTAAATGTGAGCACCAAGCACAACAACAAAATGCCCCAAAATCCCTAACGCAACGTTTATGTTGTCTGAGAAAGGGGGGAATGCTGTAATTCAAGAGTACATGATGTGTTCTGAAAGGTGAGACATTGAGGATGATAATGAACACCACTTTGATGTCAAACAAGCAAACCACACAGTCCAAATGTGCAATTCACCTTTCCATACTTATAAATCTCATGTCATCTACAGTATCAGCATTTAGGATCGCTCTGTTATTTATTCCGTTGTGAAGATAATTGGCAGCGGAACACGCGCCTGAATGCTCTCATGAATCCATTCTAAGCACAGAATTTTTTTTATATCCGTTTCCCTGAACTGCCTTGTGAAAGCCTAGCACTGTAAGTTGGTATTTTATAAATTAACTAGTCATGTTGGCAATAGAACAAGATTTCAAATGATGACCGCCTGACCCAGATTGCGACTTATAAAATGGACCGTTTTTGTATTGCGTAAACAACAGTATTTGTGTGATGAGGATTCAGGGTTGTGTCCCAAACAAACAAATACGTGTGCCGTCTTAAGTACCGCAACGGCACAGCTAGGAGAGCTCAAAAAATGAATGAATGAATCATAAAAGTGCATTGAAATGATTTAGTAACTGTCCACACTTGAGCGGTATAGCCACTTGACACCAGGGAAATGTCTAATTCAAACCCTTGTCATTAAAAAAAATAAAAATCTTATTACGTTACTGAATGTATCCAGATTATTATTTAAGCAGACGCTTTTATAAAAAAAATGTAAAGTGCAAGTGTTAGGGTAGGGGGAGGCGGGAGGAGTGCTGTGGGATTATTTAAGATACTCTTTGTAGAGGTAGGGTTTCAGATGTTTTCAGAAGATGGGCAGGGACTCTGTCCAAGCTTCAAGGAGAAACTGGTTCCACCATTGGGGTGACAGAACAGAGAAGAGCTTGGACTGGACTGAGCGGGAGCGGACCTCCTGTAGGGGTGGGAGGGCAAGAGACCAGAGGTGGCAGAACAGAGTACTCGGGTTGAGGTGTAGGTTTTGAGCATAGCCTGAAGGTAGGGAGGGGCAGTTCCTATTGCTGCTCTGTAGGTAACAATCATGGTCTAGTAGTGGATGCGAGCTTTGACTGGAAGCCAGTGGAGTGTGCGGAGGAGCTGGGTAAACTTGGGAAGGTTTGATGGCACAAGCGGGGAGCTCAGCCAAGACTGAGTTGCAGTAGTCCAGACAGGAGATGACTGGATTAGGACCTGCGTCACATCCTGTGTGAGGTGGGGTCATACTCTACGGATGTTGTGAAGCATTGAACCTGGAGGAGCGAGTCACTGCTGTGATGTTTGCAGAGAACGACAGGGAATAGTCCATGCCAAGTTTCTTTGCACTCTAGGAGGGGGACACTGGAGTTGTCAACCGTGATTTAGAGGTTGTGGAGTGGGGAGGCCTTTCCTCGGGAGGAAGAGCAACTCAGTCTTGTCGAGGTGGAGCTTGAGGTGTTGGGCAGACATTCAAGCTGAGATACTGTATCTGCCAGGCATGCAGAGATGCATGTTGCCACCTCGGTGTTAGAAGGGGGGGGGGGTATGAGTGTCATCTGCATAACAATGATAGGAGAGACCATGTGAGTATATGATGGAGCCAAGTGACTTGGTATATAGAGAGAAGAGGAGAGGGCCTAGAACTGAGCTCTGGGGGACACCAGTAGTGATAGTACGTGGTACAGACACAGATTCTCTCCACGTCACCTGGTAGGAGCGGCCTGCCAGGTAGGATGCAATCCAAGGGTGTGCAGAGACGCCCAGACCTGAGAGGGTGGAGAGGATAATCTGATGGTTCACGGTGTCTAAGGCAGCAGATCTAGAAGGATGAGAACCAAGGAGAGAGAGTCCGCTTTGGCAGTGCGGCGAGCCTCTGTGACAGAGGAGAGCAACCACGGTCGAGTGACCCGTCTTGAAGCCTGACTGGTTAGGGTCAAGAACATCGTTCTTATAGAGATAGCGAAAGAGTCAGACGGGATGCAGCCAATTGTTACGGGATGAGTTGATGAGGGAAGTGAGAAGGTCTCCAGAGATGGGGTCGACTGGGCAGGTTGTCGGGCTGCTGTACCTCACTAGACTGGGCAGATGTCGTAAAGCTTATTTTCAAAGTGGTTGACAAAGTGGTCCACAGAGGGGGGGGGTGGAGGATTAAGGAGGGAGGAGAAGGTGGAACCGAGTTTCCTATGGTTACAGGCAGAAGCTTGAAATTCAGTTTTAGAAAGTGGCTTTAGCCGCTGATACAGAGGAAGAGAAGGTATAGAGGGAGTGAAAGGATGATAGGTCCTCTGGAAGTTTAGTTTTCCTCCTGTTCTGTAAGCATGCAATCAGTCACTCAGCCATGGAGCAGGAGGAGAGGGTCGAGCCAGACAGGAGGAAAGGGGACTGTCATAGGAAGCGGAAAGAGGAGAGTAGGGTCGAAGAGGCAGAATCAGGAAACAGGAGGGAGATTTAACAAAAAGGAGAAGAGGAGAGAGCAGTGTGGGGGAGAGAGAGAGAGCGACAGCGCATGAGCATCTGGGCAGGGGCTGAGTGGGTAGGGTTGGCGGAGAGGGGGACAGAAAAGGAAACAAAGTAGTGATCAGAAACCTGGTGGGGGGGTGTGCATATACTTCTCATATTTATTCTGTTTGAACCATTTTAATGGTCAATATAGGCCTATTACCACAAATATAAAGAGTTAAAGATAACAGTGACAGAGATTCAGTAGTGAAGAGATTCAGTAGTGAAGAGAGAGAGAGAGAGAGAGAGAGATAGGATGAAGGGAAATTATTGATACAGGAGGGAAAGGGTCGAGAGAGAGAGAGAATTCCACAGAGTTTGTGTACATAAAAATGTATATTAAACCAAAAAAAACTATGATTGCAAAGGTAAACAAACCATACATCTTTTTGCACAAGGACCACATTTAACAATTTCCACAGAACATATTACAGATACACATTTACTTGAAAAACAGAATGACGGTTTGGCTGTTGGTGCCGTCATTCTTTTACCAAACTTAGCATCTGCACTGTTTTTCAAGTCAATGTGGATTGTTTAACTTTGCAATCATTGGTTTTTGTTTGGCATACATTTTAAAGTGAAAAAAATTCTCAGCATCACTCTTACTGTGGAATTGCCCAGAGAGAGAGACAGAGAAAGAAAGAGATTGATTTAGTAATGTCTCCGTACCTTCAGGTCTTTGATGCTGGTCGACTTGAAGTCTTTCTCCAGCGTCTTCAAGGCTTTACGGATCTTCTCCACCTTCACACAGAAACAAACATTCTATATGAGCTACGGCAGGGCTTTACAACTGCTGCCTCTGTAGCCATCAAATCCTTGTTACCTCAATTCCACTCAAAACACATTGGAGGAGAGGATCTGAGGTCCCTTCCTTGCACCGCCTCCTCCAATGCGTTTTGAAAGATGCAGCCCTGTGGCCCTGTATGGTAAAAGGTGCACTATGAAGAAATTACTCCGCCATTTCCTGGTTGCTAAAATTCTAATAGTGTGCATCATTTCAATTTATGTCACAAAACAAGCAGTCATTGAATAGAGCATCATTGTACCATCTAAACCGCTGTGAAATATATTTTCCATATCCAAAAATAGCTTTTGAAGCTGGTGTACAAAACTGGAAGTACGAGACACAAAAACAAAAACGTAAGAACAGGAAGCATAAAATTGCACACAAAGTACTGATCTACCGCTTCTTAAGACAGGGTTTCAATGAGAATGACAGATCTACAACTCACATTTCTACAACTCCTATTATAGCTTTATGAGTTATACTCTATATATTTTATCTTATAGTGTGTGCCAGGCCCTCTATAGGGTTAGGGTTGTATATATTATATATGGTAAGAGTTATATATACACACTGAACAAAAATATAAACGCAACATGTAAAGTCATGGTCCCATGTTTCATGAGCTGAAATAAAAGGATTGCGAAAATCTTCCATACGCACAAAAATAGTATTTCCGCAAATTTTGTGCACAACTTTGAGTCGTGTGGGGGAGCGGTTTGCTGATGTCAACATTGTGAACTGAGTACCCCATTGTAGGGTCATGGTACGGGCATTCATAAGCTACGGACAACGAACACAATTGGCAATTTGAATGCACAGAAATACCGAGACGAGATCCTGAGGCCCATTGTCGTGCCATTCATCTACCGCCATCACCTCGTGTTTCAGCATGATAATGCACGGCCCCATGTTGCAAGGATCTGTACACAATTCCCGGAAGCTGAAAATGTCCCAGTACTTCCATGGCAAGGCCTTCATACTCACCAGACAAGTCACCCATTGAGCATGTTTGGGATGCTCTGAATCGACGTGTATGACCGAGTATTCCAATTCCCGCCAATATCCAGCAACTTCGCACAGCCATTGAGGAGTGGGACAACATTCCACAATCAACAGCCTGATCACCTCTATCATCTCTATGCGAAGGAGATGTGTCACGCTGTATGAGGCAAATGGTGGTCACACCAGATACTGACTATTCTTCTGACCCACACCCCTAACTTATTTCTAAGACATCTGTGACCAACAGATGCACATATGTATTCAGTCATGTGAAATCCATAGATTAGGGCCTAAAGAATTCATTTCAATTGACGGATTTCCTTTTATGAACTGTAACTCAGTAAAATCTTTGAAATGGTTGCATGTTGTGTTTATATTTATGTTCAAGTATATTATATCCTATAGGGTGTAGTCCCACCTGTTTTCTATAGGGGGCGATGATACCAATGTCTTTGGGTGAGATTGTGGCGAGGCCCCTCTTGCCCTGCCCCTGCAGCAGCTTCTTGAGGTAATCCATCAGCACCTCGATCTCCGCCACGTTAAAGAAAGACGGACTGGTAGCCTCCCGCTCATCACGACCAGCTACACCATGGAACACCACCGGGAAATTCTGGGGGTAAACCAATGCTTAGCAGGATATTAAGATTAAATTAATTGAATCAAGTCTTTTTTTGGCCCACAAGATGTGCATTTCGTCCCAGAGGATGACACATGTAAGCATGAATTAAAAACACACATTTCCAAAGTGGTCCTCGATGGTGCTCCTTGTTGGTTTAAAACGGTGTTGGGATTTACGCTGAGACCTCAGAGAACGTGTGTTTGTCTGTGTACCTTCTGAGGCAGGTATTCCCAGTTGCAGTAGGAGTTCCGGATCATCTCGTTAGCAAACACCTGTAGCTCCTCCTCATAGAACAACTCGTTAGGCACCTTCAGGATAGAGGGATGAGACCTGGAGAGGGAGGGAGATATAATGAAAGGAAACACAGTTTCAATTAGGGATGCTAACGGTTAACAAAAATATATATTTTACTGGTCATGCTTATCGGCCTATAGGTTCATTAGCATACTTTTGTGTTACTAAATTGCCGTGTGTGTATTTTCGTTAATTCGCCATGCATGTTATTTCTCACGCACACAGCATACAAAATCTAAATAAGCTAATATATTGAGAAGTCACCTTGTCCTAGTAGAGATTTACACGGTTATCAAAACGTCACGCCAGGGTAAGCCTACACGAAACACAGCCCTGATTTGAAGTGTTTCTAAAATGAATGTTGGAAAAACGATTGGAACCATTTCCTTGTTTGACTGCTAGGTTTTATGGGTATTATGACTCATACTGTGGTACTCTATTGGTTTTCATATGAACTTTCTTTCATTGTCCAGAAACCAAAAGGCACAATCCTACACATATCAGCAACAAATCCTACTTGTTGCTATTAGATATGTTTCGAAAGGAGATTTTCATCTCTGTCACATATGGCACCGCTCGCATTAGGTGTGCTGTTTAGAACGGTCTTCCCCCCCCCAAATTCAATTTTGGCAAAATGTTTGAAAATGACGTTTTATTGCTATATTATTGCACGTTTCCATTAAGCTCTTTATGAAAAATGTCAGTTTCTTGTATGCATACATAGCATTTTCTGTTGGTCACGTCATTTTACTGTTTGGGAAATAAATGTAACCGTTTGTTGACCGGTTAATCAGGGTCGGTTAGCCGGCGGCAAAATGGACCAAAATTTGCATCCCTAGTTCCAACGCTTGTCCTTATCTCCCAAAGTGCTTGTGCTGGCCTCATTAAACCAGCCTGATCAGGAGAGCTTCCATACCTGTAGTTTCTCAGTAGTTTGGTGACGTAGCAGTTGTTAAACACTCCATTCTCCTCCTCCTTCTGATACAGAGACACATCCTTCATCAGCCTCTCCAACAGAGACACACCTAAGAGATAGATCGGGAGAGAGCGAGTCCTCGGAATCATAAGCGGCTTCTACAATCTGCTCTTCTATGTCAAAGGATTTTCAAGGAGTAGGGAGAGGAATAAGAGGACAAAGAATTTGGTGGAAGTAGAGGAAGAAGGAGTGAAAAGAAGAGGAACTGACCCATGCCGTATTTCAGAGCCAGAGGAGACCGGAGGATGGGTCCCAGCTGTTTAGGGTCTCCAGCTAGAACCACCTGACCCGTCTCTGGTTGGAGCAGCCCTACACACACAAACACACACACACACACACACACAAATTATTGGGCTTGTTTGACATTGCAGCCGACAGTGCAGGTGACTGCCTGATCTTCAAATCACCTTCCTTCGTAAATAGATAATAATGATTATTTGTAGATCAGTCACAATTTACCCATGATGCAATAAGGCAATAGGGGGTGGGGTATTTGGCCTATATGCCACGGCTAAGGGCTTATCTTAAGCACAACACAACGCCAAGTGCCTGGACACAGCCATTAGCCGTGCTATATTGGCCATATATCACATACCCCTGAGGTGCCTTATTGCTATTATAAACTGGTTACCAACTTAATTACAGCAGTAAAAATAAATGGTTATGTAATACCTGTGTTATACGGTCTGATATACCACGGCTTTCAGCCAATCAGCATTAAGCCCCCTCCCCCCTCATCCATCCCTCTCTCACCAGCCAGTGATATGATGGTCTCCGTTTCAACGGCGTGTCCCGCCTCGTCAACAAACACGTGACTGAAATGACCTGGAGGAACACCACCTGTCACCAACCTGGAGAACACATACGAGACAGACAGAGAGGACAAAAGTTAGCTTAGCATTAGTGTCTCGCTATGGGGATTCATAGTATTAGCATCTCTCTGTGGCAGTGGCCACCTAACGGTCATTGACAATTGACTGGCATCTTCAAGGCACTCCTCGTCGATCAACACACCTTTCTGTAGAAAAGTCAACTATAAAGGCGTGCTGTCCTATTTTTCCTTTTTTAATTCATCTTGCGCTTCTGGCAGTAGGTGCACTTGATTCAGAAGCCATGCGTGTCGGGGAGGTAAAGTGTTCTCATGTAAACCATTTCATTTGCCTGAAGGGACAAATTCCCCCTACCGGGTGGACCTGGAACTATGGCTAAATCAAGTGCGTCTACTGTGCTGGCCAGTCGGATAGCTCAAATCACTGTACCTAGTACAACTTCCACGACCACACAGCAAAATCTGGTACGAGCCTACGTGAGATTTGATAATACAGCAGAGCTTCAGTGAGTTACTGTTTAAGTTTTTAATTCAGCAACTGTTTTCATTCAACAGTTACAAAACAGTAAATGCGCTTGTCCCTACTTCCCCTCGTGCTGCAGCTGCAATTCATTATTAGCTAAGCTGTAGCGATAGGCCTGCATTTGTATAATTAGCAGCTCGTTGTGTCTATTTCAATATCAAGGAATATTTCACTTTTCCTGGTCATAGGAACATGAATTTGTACGAGGCAGAAACATTTGCGGTGCCATCAGGTGGAAGACTGTGTCCCCCCCCCTTTCTCTGGTCAGTCTCACCGGAGGAAAGGAGAGAGCAGGGACAGTGAGAGGCAGACAGTCTGCTGCTCTCTCCTTTCCTCTGCTGAAACTGACCATCAGATGCAGGTACCATCAGTCCAGTAAAATAAAAAAGCGAATTATTTCTATTTATACTCAGCTGTGCCTCGCAAGTGATACAACAACTGATCTATTTTGTCATCAAAGCTCGAGTTTTAAAATATAATATGGTCTGAGAAGAACAATATTGGCAGGCCAAGCATATAGCCAATATGCTGTGATAATGTATTAGGCTCATTCCTACAGAACTGTTTTTATTAGGTTAAATGTTGCATATGTTTACATTTAAGTCATGTTTAAAAATCAAATCTGAACAGCAGATCTGGGCTTGCTTTCTGACTGCGTAAGTGATCTTGACTCAGAAAAGGTTGGTTACCACTGGTCTATGGGGAACTCAGGTGTTAGCGGCTAGTGAATATCCTTACTGTCCTGCATGGAGCAGAGTGTTGATTATGATCTTGCGTTACCCTAGTGTAGCATTTTCCTATGGGGATTTCCAGTGTTAGCGACTAGCGGCTATCCTTACCGTCCGGCAGTGATTAGGGTGGTGACCACCATGCTGTACTTCATCAGTTCCTCTTTACAGGGAAACACAAAGCAATCCTGACCCAGGTTACAGCAGTCCTGAAGAGAAACAAACACACGAGAGAGGTGTTACATACACACAAAATACAAACCTCACACTGATGTACACACTCACTCACACACACCCGTATATCATTGGGCACATCTTCGGGGTTACGGGATGCGGCGTACATCCGGAACAGTTTCCTGTGTTCCAGGTGTTCTAGAAGCTTCAGAGCCAGCAGGTCTGCCGCGCTATTGGACGGAGCGCACGCCAGGATGTGGGCGTGACTCTGTGTCTTCAGCACCTGTTTGATGGCTTCAACCACTGTTACAGTCTTACCTGGGGGAACAAACACACACAGCGTTAGTAAGTAAGTCAGAACTGCTCATAAGGCATGAGACCATCTCCTGTTTCTGTAGCGCGAGGCAGCTTGATGTACAACAGGGGTGTCAAAGTCAAATGGACGGAGGGCCAAATAAAAAATTTAGCTACAAGCCGAGGGCCGGACTGTTCGAATGTTCATTGAAAAATTTTTAAATGACGCATATAGTCTAGTGAACCTAATTGAACCTACTGAAAACCTAACAAATATATTCCAATATGATCAGATAAATAAAGCAATATTTTCTTATGGCTCTGTCAGTAATCTTTAATTTTCAACAGACACAAAAGACAAATTTCCTTTATATAAAAATCCCCATAACATGAACATTAAATGAAAGAAACCGGTATTCAAGGCACCATCAGTAGCCTATATTTTCTATTTTAGCAAAAGTGGGCTAAATTTACTTCAAAGAAAAAAACAATAATAGCAATTTTCTATCATCCACTCAACTGAAATATTTTAAAAATATAATTGGATTGAAATACAATAAAATAAAGTGCAAAAATCTATTAATCAAAAACAACACTTTGTTTAAGGAGAAGTAACATGCAGTGAAAACAAATATTAAACTTTAACTTTTAAACTTGAACTGAGTAAAAACTCTAAATATGTGATTGCACAGTAATGTTCACTTGTTTGAGGTTGAGGGTGATACTTGGTGGTGTCCCATCTTTTCCACAAGTTCATCAATGTTCGGGGTAAGGCTCTGAGCTGAGGAAATCCTCAGAATTGAGTGGAGGTGTTCAGCAGTAAGTCGACTTCTGTGTGATGTTTTGTTCAAGTTCATCAAAGAAAACAGTTGTTCACACAGGTATGTGCTGCCAAACATAGACAACGTTTGAGCAGCCTGGATGCGCAGCTGGGGCATTGTGTCGGGAGGAAACGGGCGAACTCCGCAGCACCCACTGCCGCATATTTTGCCCTCAGTGCATCATTGCATTGGAGGTCAATCAACTCCATTTGGAGGTTTGGTGGTGAGCTTTCCACGTCAACAGCAAATGGGTTACCGAGCAGTTCCAACCTGCTTTTTGTGCTTCAAAGTCAGCAAATCGGCGTCGAAAGTCAGCGGCAAACATACCTATTTTATCAGCCAACTGTGCGCTCGGGAACGCACTGGTAGAGAGCTTCTCTTTCATGGTCTGGCAGCTGGGAAAGTGGCTCAAATTTTCTTTCCGCATCTCGTCTCCCACAGAGTCAGTTTGGTTTAAATGCCTTCACTGTACTGTACATATCAGAGATGACACGATCCCGACCCTGCAGCTGCAAGTTCATTGCATTCAGATGACTCGTAATGTCACACAGAAAAGCCATTTCACACAGAAACATTTCGTCTCGGAGTTGTGTTGTGTCTTTCCCTTTGCTGTCCAAGAACAGACAAATCTCCTCACGAAGCTCGAAACATCTTTGAAGCACCTTTCCCTGGCTTATCGCACCTCTGTGTGATAAGGCAAATCACCATGCTCCGTTTCTAACTCCGTCAGAAATGCCTTGAACTGGCGGTGATTCAAACCTTTGGCTCTGGCGTGATGATGCTCATTACATGCTCCATTTTCAAGGCTTTACCGTTAACGCTTCCTGGTGTATGATACAATGATAAGCTGTCAGCTCACCTGTCGCGTTTTCCTCTTGCATCTTTTCCCGTATCTTCGCCACCAGTCCGCTCCTGTGTCCACACATCGCAGGTGCTCCGTCGGTTGTCAAACCCACGAGTTTTTCCCAAGGCAGCTCCATCTCATTTACACATCTTGACACCTCTTCATACAAATCATGCCCCGTAGTTGTGCCATGCATAGGACGTAAAGCCAAAAACTCCTCTGTCACGCTTAGGCTGGAGTCCACTCCGCGGATGAAAATTGACAACTGGGCAATGTCAGAAATGTCGGTGCTCTCATCCACAGCCAAGGAATATGCAATGAAATCTTTTCCCTTTTTCACAAGCTGCTCTTTTAGATTGATGGACAACTGGTCTACTCTCTCGGCAATGGTGTTTCTGCTCAGACTCACATTTAAAAAGAGTTGCCTTTTTTCTGGGCAAACTTCGTCACAAACTTTAATCATGCAGTTTTTGATGAAATCCCCCTCCGTAAATGGCCGGGCTGATTTAGCGATCTCTTCTGCCAAAATAAAACTGGCCTTGACAGCAGCCTGGCCTTGTGATTTGGCTTTTGAACAGAGCCTGTCGAGATTTGAGGCCTCGTTTTAATTCCTCTGCCTTTTGTAGCCTTTGTTCCATGTCCATATTCTTGTTTTTGTCCGCGTTTCGTTTCATAATGTCGTCTCAGATTATACTCTTTCAGTACCGCCACACTTTCTCCACACAGAAGACACACAGGTTTTCCAGCTACCTCCGTGAACAAATACTCCGACTCCCACCTTGTTTGAAACCCCGGTTCTCAGTGTCCACCTTCCGTTTGCCATTTTTGATGGGTATCTGAAAGTTAATTTTACTGTGATGCTGACAACTGCTGTGCCAATAAATATTGAAATGAAGCAGCCTACTGCTCGGTGCGTCACCGTTGCATTGTGGGAAATGTAGTATTGGTGCGTGTAAAAGAAATAATAAATCAAGATCATCCCAGGGGCCGTAAAAAACCTTCTCGCGGGCCGGATGTGGCCCGCGGGCCTTGACTCTGACATATGTGATGTACAATTACACCCCCGGGACAGGAAGCAAGCCACTGCAATAGTCTAGCTATCTCCTTAATCTGTCCTTAATGCTGAGTGCCAAGCAGAGACGCATCGGGTCCCATTTTTACACTCTTTGGTATGACTCGGCCGGGGATCAAACACCCAACCTTTCAAACTTAGGGCAGACACTAACCACAAGGCAAAAATAAAATATACTGAACAAAAATATAAAATGCAACATTGGTTCATTGAAGGAAATCAGTCAATTGAAATACATTCCTTAGGTCCTAATCTATGGATTTCACATGACTGGGCAGGGGCATGCGTGGGTCTGAGAGCCATGGGTGGGCATAGGCCCACCAACTGGGGAACCAGGCCCAGCCAATCAGAATGAGTTTTTCCCCACAAAAGGGCTTTATTACAGAGAAATACTCCTCAACACCTCCCTGCCCCCTCCTCAGATGATCTTGCAGGTGAAGAAGCTGGATGTGGAGGCCCTGGGTTGGCGTGGTTACACGTGATCTGCGGTTGTGAGGCCAGTTGGACGTAGTGCCAAATTTTCTTAAAATGACTTGTGGCTTATGGTAAAGAAATTAACATTCAATTATCTGGCAACAGCTCTGGTGAACATTCCTGGAGTCAGCATGCCAATTGTATACTCCCTCAAAACATGAGACATCTGTGGCTTTGTACTGTGTGACAAAACTGCATATTTTAAAGTGGCCTTTTATTGTCCTCAGCACAAGGTGCACCTGTATAATGATCACGTTGTTCAATCAGCTTCTTGATATGCTACACCTGTCAGGTGGACAGATTATCTTGGCAAAGGAGAAATGCTCACTAACAGGGATGTAAACTAATTTATGCACAAAATCTGAGAGAAATACGCTTTTTGTGCATATGGAACATTTTTAGGATCTTTTATTTCAGCTCATGAAACATGGGACAAACTATGTGTTACGTTTAGATTTTTGTTCAGTATAAAAGATGGTGATGCTGAGGAGGGCGCACGTTTTGCCGGTTCCTGCTCGACTTAGCTTTTTTTTTTTTTTATGACTATTTTTGCATGAATTATTACTTTACCCCAACCAAAAGGCCTGGATGAATGGCGATATCTGTACAATGCTGAGAGCCTGTACTGCAGCATTGAAAGATAGTAGAATAAACCCTGATTAGATGGCATGCGACGCGCACAAGGCAAGCAGGTACGAGCTCTGCAAAGCCATTGATGATGCAAAAAGACAATACAGACTTAAACTTGAATTGAGTTCCGACAACGCAGACTCACGTCGCATGTGGCAAGGACTACAGACTACAAAGAAAAAGGCTGACGCGAGGAAAACTATTAGACAGTGAATCCTCACAAAGCAGCCGGCCCAGATGGCATCTCTGGTCGTATCCCCAGAGTGTGTGCTGACCAGCTGGAGGGCGGCCACAGAACATGCCATTTCCATCGCTATTCACATGGCCGTAACACATCTATCTGGACCAGAGGAACATCTTTGTGAGAATGCTGTTCACTGAATACAGTTCAGCATTCAACACTATTGTTCCCCCAAGCTTGATACCAAGCTCAGAGCCCTGGGTCTGGACACCAATTTCTGCAACTGGATCCTGGACTTCCTGACGGACAGAACACAGGCCGTGAGGATTGGCAAGAACACCTCCTCCACACTGACTCTGAACCCAGGGGCCCTGCCCATGGGTGTGCCCTCAGTCCTCTACTGTACTCCCTGCTCACCCACGACTGAGTGGCTTTGCACGACACCATCTCTATCGTCAAGTTTGCTGACGACACCACGGTTGTAGGCCTGATATCCAAAAACAACGACGAGTCAGCCTATAGGAGGTGGTAAGTGAACTGCCATGGTGATGTCATGACAACAACCTCTCCCTCTATGTCAGCAAAACAAAGGAATTGATTGTTGACTTCCAGGAAGCAGAGGGAACATTCCCCGATCCACATCAATTGGACTGCAGTAGAGAGAGTCACATGTTTTAAGTTCAGAGGTCTTGTCATGGACAACACCACCACTCTTGTCAAGAGGGCGCCAACAGCGTCTCTAATTCCTAAGGAGGCAGACCGGTTGCATCATGGCCTGGTACAAGAATTGCTCCATCCCACAAGGCCCTCCGGCGGGTGGTGAAGACGGCCCAGTACATCACTGGGACCGTGCTCCCACCCATCCAGGACATCTATGCAACACGGTGCTTGAGGAAGGCACACAGCATCATCGACCCCACACACACACCCAGCCACCAGCTGCTCTCTTCCTTTACCGTCAGCAGCCATCAGACTGCTGAACACTTGAACTGGACTGACCACCTGTTTAGATTCTCCACACCTTAGCACACATGCACACACATATATACATTCATTATACACACACACACACACACACACCACAACCAGACTCTTATTATACTGCTCTATGTATATACTTGCCCACCATCCTCCCCTTCCCCAATATACATGTAAATATTGGACAATAAATCGTGCCTTCCTGTGTTATCCTAAGGCTAAAATGTATTATTCTATTCTACAGACTTTATGTTCATATTATTATATTTTATTATTTCTCATTCTTTTGCATTTTCTAGAAGGAACCTGCAAGTAATCATTTAGTTGTACGATGTATATACAGTACCATGTGTATCTTGAACATACGACTAATACAACTTCAACGGAGTTGGTTAACACACACACACACACACACACACACACACACACACACACACACACACACACACACACACACACACACACACACACACACACACACACACACACACACACACACACACACTTCGGAAAGTATTCAGACCCCTTGACTTTCACATTTTGTTACGTTACAGCCTTACTCTAAAACTGATTAAATAGTTTTTTCCTCATCAATCTACACACAGTTTACAATTAGCTCATTCACTCCTCTCCCCTGTAACTATTCCCCAGGTCGTTGCTGTAAATGAGAACGTGTTCTCAGTCAACTTACCTGGTAAAATAACGGATAAATAAAACATTTTAAAAAACACAATACCCCATAATGGCAAGGCAAAAACAGGTTTTTCTAAATTGCTAATTTATTAAAAAAAAAAAAAAAAATGAAAAAATGAAATATCAGAACACTTTTTGACTCAGAAGTATTCAGAACCTTTACTAAGTTTTCTTCTCATTCTTCTCTGCAGAGCCTCTCAATCTCAGTCAGGTTGGATGAGGAGCATTGCGGTACAGGTATTGTCAGCTCTCTCCAGAGATGTTCGATCATGCTCAAGTCTGGGCTCTGGCCGAGCCACTCAAGGATATTCAGAGACAAGTCCCGAAGCCACTCATGCATTGTATTGGCTGTGTGCTTAGGGTTGTTGGTCCTTTTTGGAAGGTGAACCTTCACCCCAGTCTAATATCCTGAGCGCTCTGGAGCAGGTTTTCGTCAAGGATCTCTCTGTACTTTGCCTCGATCCTGACTAGTCTCCAAGTCCCTGCCTCTGAAAAAAATCCCCACAGCATGATGCTGCCACCACCATGCTTCACCGTAGGGATGGTGCCAGGTTTCATCCAGATGTGACATTAGGCATTCAGGCCAAAGAGTTCAATCTTGGTTTCATCAGACAAGAGAATCTTGTTTCTCATGGTCAGAGTATTTAGGTGCCTTTTGGCAAACTCCAAGTGGGCTGTCATGTGCCTTTTACTGAGGAGTGGCTTCCGTCTGGTCACTCTACCATAAAGGCCTGAATGGTGGAGTGCTGCAGAGATGGTTGTCTTTCTGAAAGGTTCTCCCATCTCCACACAGGAACTCTAGAGCTCTGTTAGCATCACCTCCCTGGCCAAAGCCCTTCTCCTCGGTTGCTCAGTTTGGCCAGGTCTAGGAGACTTGGTGGTTCCAAACTTCTTCCATTTAAGAATGATGGAGGCCACTGTGTTCTTGGGGAATTTTTTTGGTACCCTTCCCCAGTTCTGTGCCTCAACATAATCCTATCTCGGAGCTCTACGGACAATTCCTTCAACCTCATACCTTATATAGACAGGTGTGTGCCTTTCCAAATCATGTCCAATCAATTCAATTTACCACAGATGGACTCAAACCAAGTTGTAGAAACATCTCAAGGATGATCAATGGAAACAGTATACACCTGAGCTAAATCATAGCAAAGGGTCTGAATACTCATGTAAATAAGGTATTTTTGTTTTTTATAAATCTGCAAAAAATTCTAAAAACCTGTTTTCTCTTTGTCATTATGGGGTATTGTGTGTAGATTGCTGAGGACGTATTTAATCCATTTTAGTATAAGGCTGTAACATCAAATGTAGAAAAAGTCAGGGGGTCTGAATACTTTCTGAAGGCACTGTATATTAACTTAGCACACATACACATGTGTTTTACCTGTCCCAGGTGGCCCAAACACCAGGTAAGGAGCCGGTCGGGAGGATCCAGCTACAATGTTCTGGACTGCTGTGTACTGTTCTGGGTTCTGCTCTAAAGCCCTGTCATACAACCTAGGGAGAGGGGGAAGGGGGGGGACATAGAGAGGGGGGGGTTATGCATTGGTCAAAGGTCAAAAATGAAGTGTGGGTCGGGAAGATGGGTGGTGTGAGCTCACAAGAGAGGTTGTTTTTTGGGTGGTTGGATAGTTGGGTCTCCAGAAGGGAACAATACGTTCCCCAGGTTGTGTCTGTCAGCCAGCTCTGTTGCTCTCTGCTGAAGCCTAGTGGTGAGACGGGTCACCGTGAACTCCACATCAAACTTCAGACCATCTACGAAGGAGGACAAAAACCTGGAGGGAGGTGGGGGGATAGAGAGAGAGAGGCTACATTACGATTCTCGACCCTTCTCCCCCGAAGTGTACTTGCCAGGCTATTCAGACTCCTTAATCCGTTCAAACACAACGCCACACCCACGGACGTTTGTTTTAGACCCCTCCCTGAACATAAACACATTTGGGCTGTCTGATTGGTTCCAGAAACCGATGGGTTGGGCCAGTGCCAGAACACATGTGGGTGAAGCTGCGTTTTCCTAGTATGTAATTGGCTTTGATACTGTGATTGGTTAGAGACAATCCAATCGCTGATGACTTTGTTTTCACCACAATGGACATCACAAAACAACTTCCAATGGATGGCAGATTCAGACTCAATTCTGTAACAAACATTTGAGCAATTCCTTTTAGTGTGAGAGGTCAGAGTAGCAGTGTACACTTGTCCACTCCACCTCATGGGTTTCAAAGAAGTTAACTGGTATAAGGAATAAGGTTGAAACTCCCTCCAGCCATGCTTTCACTAATCCAATGCTTGAGGGGGAGTGTACGAGTGCACACTTTTGAAGACAGAGTCGAGAATCGGAATGTAACCAGAGAACTATGGTAACCATGAAGAGAGCGAGCCATTGACTTATAAGATCCCTTCAGGCAGCAGCCTCCTCCAATCATGTCCTTACCTGCTGCCGAATCCCAGTTTGACGGAGTCCAGCTCCACGCGGTGGACGTAACCACGGTATTTGACCACGCCCCCCTTATTAGAGTCACCTGGCCTCGTCACCAGGATGGCGTCTCCCCGCAGGACAGACGGACGGCTCTCGGACACACCTGGTACCTGCAAGAGCACACAACATACTGGGCTGGAGATAAACCCTGCACCATCTAGTAGAGGATGAACTACGTTCCTAGTGTTTGTGTGTGTGTGTGTGTGTGTGTCCGGACCCGCAGCACCGTTAGTGTCTTGTTGGTCTCGTCTCTGACCGTGTGTGTGTGTACATCTGTGTTTGTGTGTACCTCTAGCACCAGTAGTTTCTTGTTGGTCTTGTCTCGGAACATGGGAGTATTGGGCTTGTTGTATCTCTTAATGTCCACCTCCATCTGTAGCTCCTCTAGATACAGCAGCAGCTGGAACCGTTTAGAGTAATTCTCTCTACTCAGACCTGACTCTAGGATAGACCTGGGGGAAGAAGGGGCGGGAGAGAGAAAGAAAGAGACCTTCACAGCACCCATATTGTACACTGGCAGGGTGGTCTAGGATTACAGAGGAGGAAGAGGAGGCACTCACTGGGCATCCAGTGAAAGAGTAGAGGAGGAGGCGTGTCCTTTGAGGAACTTGATCAGATCTCGGACATATCCTGGAACTTTGTAGTCTCTGAGACGCTCCACGGCTGCCAGGTTGTTGGCTGAGAGACTGACGGGGAGAGAGAAGGAGGAGCGGAGAGGAGGAGAGTGGTAGAACAGGGTGAACCATGGAGAGAGACAGAGTTAGTTTTTTTGTAGCAGAGAGAACAGTCAATTACTCATGACTGGTGTTGATCGCTGAGCTGTAGTCAATGAATAGCATTCTCATAGGTGTTCCTTTTGTCCAGGTGTGAAAGGGCAGTGTGGAGTGCAATTGCAATTGCGTCATCTATGGATTTGTTGGGGTGGTATGCGAATTTGAGTGGGTCCAGGGTATCCGGGATGATGGTGTTGATGTGAGCCATGACCAGCCTTTCATAGCTACCAACTTGAGTGCTACGGGGCGGTAGTCATTTAGGCAGGTTACCTTTGTGTTCTTGGGCACAGGGACTATGGTGGTCTGCTTGAAACATGTAGGTATTACAGACTCAGTCAGGGAGAGGTTGAAAACGTCAGTGAAGACACTTGCCAGTTGGTCCACTCATGCTCTGAGTACACATCCTGGTAATCCATCTGGCCCTGTGGCCTCGTCAAAAGTGACCTGTTTAATGTGTGTGTGTTACCAGGTGTGTGTGTGACCTACCTCTCAGGTGGTTCCCCGTCCTCTACAGTGTAAGGCAGATAATCCGTAGCGCTGATGATAGCTCTAGATCTGTAGGGCGCAGTTGGGGCAAGCTCCCTGGCCAGCCCTGTCACATACTGGGCCTCGATGAACCGCAGCAGGTGGAAGGCAGGAGAGGAGGAGGAGGAGGAGGAGGAGGAGGAGGAGATGGAGGGTTTAAACTCAAAGACCAGAGTGGCTGGATAGAAACCCAGGAGGCTGGACTTGAACTGGAGCTGCACTTCATACCGGTCACCTGGGGAGGAGAGAGAGGGAGGGGGGAGACGAGAGGGAGGGGGTTTAGTAACATATTATAGAAAGAGAGCGTGTGTGTGTGTGTGCACCAGCATGCGTCAGGTTCCCTGGGGCTTTCTTTTGGCCCAGACCTTTTGATGTCTGTAGATCGGTAAGGTGTTAGCAATATGGTGGAAACTTCACCACTTACATCTGTCCAGACCCTACAGAACTGTAAACATTGAAGGGTTGGGGCCAAAATGAAGGCTGAGGGAGCGATTTGGGCTCTTGCCTGGTTGGAGCTGTAGTAGGTCGTTGCGGGTGACTGCGGGTCTTGTTTGGTGCTAGCTGTAGAGGGTTGTTGCGGGAGACTTTGCGTGTGTGCGTGCCTATATACAGTGTATATTATATACTGTAGTTAGTATACATTTAATATATACCACAGGAAGACTTAGGAGCCCACTCTCAATGAGTGTAGATAGCCTGCTGCTGCCACTCTGCTAATCATCAGATGGAGGAAGGATGCCCACATGGGCAGTTGGTTAAGTAACTGATTCATTAACATATTTCAATTAACTGCATAATAAATAAATGTGACTTGCCTTTTGTGTGACAAGGGCTGGCCCCAAGCCCGTAAGGGGCCCAAGAGGCAAAACAAATAAAAATGTCACAGGAGCCCACTCGCAATGTTCAAAATACACCAGAGAACATCATTTAGCCACAGAGGATCAATAATACAAAAAAAGTCTCGTGGAATAGGTTTTATCACAAGCACATTCAGGTATCTGACAAAATTAAGGAAACAAGGTGTTGTGCCAACACGAGCTACCAGAAGCTATCAGAGCAGGTTCAATGCACCATGGCATAGTTTAGGTCCACCTGTAGAATCGATGCCAGGAAAATGCAACCCACACCATGACATACTCTTTATATTCCTTGTTTACTCTTTATATTCCTTGTTTACTCAAGTATTTCCTTAACTTGGGCAGTTAACAGCATGCCTACAGTCTGGAAGGCAGCATGTGTGCCAAATCAAGTCAAATCAAATCAAATCTTATTAGTCACATGCGCCGAATACAACACCTACAGTGAAATGCTCACTATGCAAATAGTCTGGGTAGCAATTTGACTAGATGTTCAGGAGTCTTATGGCTTGGGGGTAGAAGCTGTTTAGAAGCCTCTTGGATCTAGACTTGGAGTTCTGGTACCGCTTGCCGTGCGGTAGCAGAGAGAACAGTCTATGACTAGGGTGGATGGAGTCTGACAATTTTTAGGGCCTTCCTCTGACACCGCCTGATATAGAAGTCCTGGATGGCAGGAAGCTTGGGCCCAGTGATGTACTGGGCTGTTCGCACTACCCTCTGTAGTGCCTTGCAGTCGGAGGCTGAGCAGTTGCCACACCAGGCAGTGATGCCACTCTCGATGGTACAGCTGTAGAACCTTTTGAGGATCTGAGGACCCATGCCAAATCTTTTCAGTCTCCTGAGGGGGAATAGGTTTTGTCGTGCTCTCTTCATAACTGTCTTAGTGTGCATGGACCATGTTAGTTTGTTGGTGATGTGGACGCCAAGGAACGTGAAGCTCTCAACCTGCTTCAATACAGCCCCGTCGATGAGAATGGGGGCGTGCTCGGTCCTCTTTTTCCTGTAGTCCACAATCATATCCTTTGTCTTGATCACATTGAGGGAGAGGTTTTTGTCCTGGCCTCCTCCATATAGGCTGTCTCGTCATTGTCGGTGATCATCTGCAAACTTAATGATGGTGTTGGAGTCGTGCAGTCATGAGTGAAAAGGGAGCACAGGAGGGGACTGAGCACGCACCCCTGAAGGACCATGTGTTGAGGATCAGCGTGGCAGATGTGTTGTTACCTGCCCTTACCACCTAGGGGCGGCCCGTCAGGAAGTCCAGGATCCAGTTGCAGAGGGAGGTGTTTAGTCCCAGGGTCCTTAGCTTATTGATGAGCTTTGAGGGCACTATGGTGTTGACTGCTGAGCTGTAGTCAATGAATAGCATTCTCACATAGGTGTTCCTTTTGTCCAGATGGGAAAGGGCAGTGTGGAGTGCACTAGAGACCACATCATCTGTGGATCTGATGGGGCGGTATGCAAATCGGAGTAGGTTTAGGGTTTCTGGGATGATGGTGTTGATGTGAGCCATGACCAGCCTTTCAAAGCACTTCATGGCTACAGACTTGAGTACTACATGTCGGTAGTCATTTAGCCAGGTTACCTTAGTGTTCTTGGGCACAGGCACTGTGGTGGTCTGCTTAAAACATGTTGGTACCACAGACTCGGACAGGGAGAGGTTGAAAATGTCAGTCAAGACACTTGCTAGTTAGTCAGAGCATTCTCGCAGTACACGTCCTGGTAATCTGTCTGGCCCTGTGGCCTTGTGAATGCTGACCAAATATAGGCTACAGCTTGTTGCGTTGTGACCATAGATATATAATCCATAGAAGGGTTTTGTAACCTCTTACCCTGGCAATTTGACTGTTAAACTCATGGGTGCATTAGCAATGGATGCCAGTCCTGATTTTATTCTGAACTGCCATCTATGGATTATATTTCTATGGTTGGTTGCAGCTGTCGATTTGCCTTTTGCAGATTTCAAAATACAATTTTGGGGAAAACATTTTGGAAAGCAAATGGCTACTGCTGAAAAGAGAAGACTAATCTGTCTGTAGGACCAATTAGCATCTAACGGCAGCACTCGTTTCAAAGTAGCTCATCTTGAGCTAGGCTATTGCCAAGAGAAGCACGTCGGCCATGACCAAATGATGAAGGTGAAGCTTTTGGTGAGTAAGTGTGACATTGGAAATTGTATTTGCTAGCCTACTGTAGCTTATGATCTAGACACTATATATATTGCCTCCTAATATTGTACAATCGCTTCATTGGCCTGGGCTATTGTTTGTTTGACTTCAAGACTGAAATGTCTTAATCCAGCCCTGTGCCTGCCTGCCTGCCTGCCTGCCTGCCTGCCTGCCTGCCTGCGTGCGTGCGTGTGTGTGTGTGTGTCTTGCCTGGTCCCAGCTGCAGTGTGTGTGTGTGTGTGTCTTGCCTGGTCCCAGCTGCAGAGGGTTTTTGCGGGTGACTTTCTGCTTGTCCTGTAGGTTGAAGCAGGTCATCCGGTGCAGAGCAGAGTAGTAGGTGAAGAAGAGAGGACTGGAGGAGGTGTTCTCCAGGAACAGACGAACTACGTACACCTGGGGGGAGAGAAGGAGAGTTTGTTAGTTTCTCCTGTAAAGTCATTGAAAGAAAACGGGGCTACTATTTTGTCTCGGATCTGGTCTCAGAGTGAAAATAGATTTACAGATGTGCGACGACTAACTACCGTCTCTTATATGTGAATTAGAGTTCAGACCTCGTGTCGGAAGCCTTTTGTACCCAGATCTTGTTGTCCGACCTGCTATCACTTTAGACTTGCATGTGCCGCGTCTGACCATTAATCGCACCTGTGTAAATTGCACGTCGGCTTTGTGGGGAAAGACTCTGGTGTTGGGTGCTGGGCGTTCCCCTGTGTCGCCACTTTAAATGAGGCTAGGGAAATGCTGTTTTCATAACAAGTGGTAAAATACTACTTGTAAACTGGGAGAAACGAGTTCTGTGCGCTCACGTGCTTTGAACTCGTCAAGAGTGGCGATTGGCTGATATGGCAAACAAGATGCATCAACCATAAACTAAAAGTACAGCTATTATGTTGGCAAACTAATTAGTGTTCTAAAACAATATGAATAAATTATAAATAATGTTTTGTTGTTGCATTTAACTGCCCAAAATGCTGTTATCAAGGTAATTTCTTTAGTATGTGACTTCAGAGTTCAGCATGTGGGAAGAGTCGGAGTTCAGAGATGATAGACGAGTTTCCCATTAGTAATTACCAGTTGGAGGGGTATTTAAGTGGAGTTTTCCCAGTCGTATGCTGGTATTAACGAATTTACAAGATGTTATGAAAGTAGCATTAGGGTCAGAGTTAGAGTCAGGGTTAAAGGTCAAGGTCTCACTTACCTCGGTCTCACTCTCCAGACTGAACTTGATCAGACCGTCTACAACAGGGTGGTCAGAAGTAATGCGTACACCGCCACGGTCAGAGATCAACTCCGCTCTGAGGGGGTAGGGGTCAGGAGTTAGGTTAGTCACATTACAGAGGCCCAATCCCAAATGGACCCCTAGACCCTATGCACATGCCGAGATCGGAGAGGATTTGAAAGGTGTGAGCAATATGACAATAGCTTCACTTGCTTACTGAAAGGCTAGGTGGATGTTTAACCATATTGCATATACTCATCACATCCTGTCAGTCAATAGGGCATTTGGGATTGGGCCACCAAGGATCGATAAGGACCTGATGACTAGATGTTCAGGAGTCTTATGGCCTGGGGGTAGAAGCCATAAGAATAAAGAAGAATAAAGGTAAAGAAAAACACCTGTCAGACTTGAACTTCCTGAGGATGCAATTGGCCAGTCTCCAGTCTCTCCTGGGGGTGTGTGATGTCTGGACTGGGTCAGATGAGGGCGACACACACACCCCGCTCACACATGCCCCATTCTTCTGCCCCACCCCATTCACCTTGCCTCCATTCTGAACAGGAAAAGAGCTAGATGCCCCCTGCTGCTTCTGGCCACGCCCCTTTCCCCGGGTTCCTTGCCACTGGTCCTGAAAGAAATCCCTGACCTGCAGACCAACACACACACACACACAGGGGTCAAATTCAACCCTCCATCTCTTTAGTCTAGTGCCATGTCTATATCTGCTATCAGAGCAGAGTCATTTGGAAAACACATTTCGGTCTTTTTTTTTGGGGGGGGTTGGCTTTAACAATGTTGACTTTGTAACATACGGAAACACACACGCCAGAATGCGGTTGGTATCGATTGCTAGATTGCAACTGGTTGTAAAAGCTGAGCTGGAGAGGGTGTGGGTCGATCATGAACCAGGACTTTGGACACATGCACGCACAACTGGCGAGCTGTTTTAGGAGTACAACAGGAACCCACTACCTACACCCTGCCCAAAGCTACCAGGCTAGGGCCATATGATAATATAAGTCTGTACCAGGCTAGTGTTGTAGGCCTACCTTTGGTTTGAAGTGCACCATTCCCGAGTAGACTTTGGCATTATTGGACAGCTTGAGAGCATACAGGATCGAACTGAAGTTAGGGTCTCTCACTCCATCCCTAAAAGAGAGAGAGGTTCAAATGCAGAAGTCTTCATCAACACCTCCCATCCATTCAGACAAGTCACCAATTCTGTGCCTTTTGAGAAGTGTTGAGTTCAACTTGTTTTAACATTCTTTCGTGAAGAGCACATTTAACTTCATGAAAAGAAAACATTTGAAAACATGTTTTCTCCTAATGTGGGCTTCTGATTCCTCTCCTACGTTTAAAATGTGGATTGACCAGATTGTTGACTTTCTTCCTCTTGAAAAGCTCAATTGTGACCTCCGCAAGAGACAATCCAAGTTAGTTAGACTCGGTCTCCACTACTCAACTATATTTCAAACTGGACAGAGCGCATCTGGTGATTAAGGAAATATGTCTATATACACACACACGTGGAAAGTGCTGTAAAACGAATTATGTTCTCGTTACCTCAGCTAAAGCTGGAAATATCTAACATGATCACTGATAGTGCTACTGCAAATTTGTTGTTTGTTACATTTTATTCTATTATTTATGTCTGCCACATCTGTGAATGTAAATTGTGTTCTTTGTTGACTGAAAAACAAGAAAACTTTGAATTAAAAAAAAAACATGTTTTCACATCTCAAGAGGTAAAAAAAATATATAATAATACTATAGTAAGTGCCTATAATTAAGTGATAATGCCCTAGAAGCCGGTGTTTGGAGGATATATTGACATGGGTGTTAGGCCCGAGACGAAGCCTCCCAACACCTTCATTAGGCTACAATGGGACAGCTGGAGGTCAAATCTGAATATTGAAACAAATGTCGGAGAGACAGACAGCAAGGTTTATACAAATCTCCGCTGTTGAAAATGAAATGTTAGGTCTAAAAGAAATACGAGATCATGTCTAGATGCTTTGTATAGTGGAGATCAAGTTTATAAAGTGCCTGGCTGGGCTGATGAGACAGCGGATTGCACAGTCAGATGGAATAGAGCAAATAGGCATTTTAACATCATAGATTTATCCCGTGGTAACTTATGGAATAGACACCGGCTTGAAGCTATTTGTATACAACCGGGAGTGGCAATTGAATACAAGCTTCACCCATAGGAAACAGGGTTGGCGTGTTATACTCGACCCGCTCAGTTTTCCACCACAAAACACCACCATATGGACAAATGATGTAAAAGCAGATGAGCTGGTTCTAGTCTAGGATTTGGTTATTTTGAATAATATATTTTTAAAGGAATTTTCACCATATTAATACGAGAGTTCAGTTCATGTAACAGGTTTGAACTTAAAATGAGGGACAGATGTAAACTTAGCAAAAACATAAAAACGCAACATGCATCAATTTCAAAGATTTTACTATGTTACAGTTCATAAAGAAATCAGTCAATTTAAATTAATGAATTAGGCCCTAATCTACAGATTTCACATGACGTGAGCTTTGGTGCAGAAGAATGGTAGGAATAGTAAGCAGAGTGAGTTGAAGACAGGAGGAGAAATGGAAGTGAATGAGGGAGAAGTATCAGAGGTGGTCGGTGTGGTGAAGTTCTCAGAGCCCGAGGCTTGCAACAAGGTCAGGATAAAGATGAGTCTGTAACAGTAGGAGTGATGTTTTTGGAAAAAGTGGACCCAGGGTGTGTGAAAACAGAGTTGAGTGCTGTGGAGTCGGTGAGGGTAACCAGAAGTGGTCTTGTGATAATTGTTTGTGTTTCTGCTGGTCAGAGGGAGTAGGCGCTCCACGTTAAACGAATGGGGGCAAGAGACGTGAATGGTTTTGCTCTCAAGAAAATGGGCGCCATTGAAAGGAGTGATTACTGGGGTAGTGGTAAATGTGAAAGCTGACCAACTGAAGGGGAAGATTCCCGGTGTTTGTGATGCTCGTCGTTTGGTGCGGAAGGGCATGAGATAAAGGAATGTGTAGCATTGGTGAAAGTAGTGGTAGTGGCTTGCGAAAGTATTCACCCCCTTGGCATTTTTCCTATTTTGTTGCCTTACAACCTGGAATTGAAATAGATTTTTGGGGGGATTTGTATATTTTGATTACATAACATGCCTACAACTTTGAAGATACAAAATATTTTTTATTGTGAAACAAACAAGAAACAAGACAAAAAAGCTGAAAACTTGAGCGTGCATCTATTCACCCTCCCAAAGTCAATACTTTGTAGAGCCACCTTTTGCAGCAATTACAGCAGCAAGTCTCTTGGGGTGTCCTTATCAGCTTGGCACATCTAGCCACTGAGATTTCAAGGCAAAACTGCTCCAGTTCCTTCAAGTTGGATGGGTTACGCTGGTGTACAGCAATCTAAGTCATACCACTGATTCTTAATTGGATTGAGGTCTGGGCTTTGACTTGGCCATTCCAAGACATTTAAATGTTTCCCCTTAAACCACTCGAGTGTTGCTTTAGCAGTATGCTTAGGGTCATTGTCCTGCTGGAAGGTGAACCTCCGTCCCAGTCTCAAATCTCTGGAAGACTGAAACAGGTATCCCTCAAGAATTTCCCTGTATTTAGCACCATCCATCATTCCTTCAATTCTGACCAGTTTCCCAGTTCCTGCCGATAAAAAACATCCCCACAGCATGATGCTGCCACCACCATGCTTCACTGTGGATGGTGTTCTCAGGGTGATGAGAGGTGTTGGGTTTGCACCAGACATAGCGTTTTCCTTGATGGCCAAAAAAAATATTTTTAGTCTCATCTGACCAGAGTACCTTCTTCCATATGTTTGGGGAGTCTCCCACATCCCTTTAAGCGAACACCAAATGTGTTAGGTTGTTTTTTTCTTTAAGCAATGGCTTTTTTCTGGCCACTCTTCCGTAAAGCCCAGCTGTGTGGAGTGTACGGCTTAGAGTGGTTCTATGGACAGATACTCCAATCTCCGCTGTGAAGCTTTGCAGCTCCTTCGGGGTTATCTTTGGTCTCTTTGTTGCCTCTCTGATTAATGTCATCCTTGCCTGGTCTGTGAGTTTTGGTGGGTGACCCTCTCTTGACAGGTTTGTTGTGGTGCCATATTCTTTCCATTTTTTAATAATGGATTTAATGCTCCGTGGGATGTTCAAAGTTTCTGATGTTTTTTTTATAACCCAACCTGATCTGTACTTCTCCAGAACTTTGTCCCTGACCTGTTTGGAGAGCTCCTTGGTCTTCATGGTGCCGCTTGCTTAGTGGTGTTGCGGACTCAGGGACCTTTCAGGATAGGTGTATATATACTAAGATCATGTGGCACTTAAATAAAGTCCACCTGTGTGCAATATAACTAATTTTGTTGACATCTGAAGGTAATTTGTTGCACCAGATCTTATTTAGGGGCTTCATAGCAAAGGGGATGAATACATATGCATGTACCACTTCTCATTTTTTCCCCCCAAACAAGTCATCGTTTTGATTTCACATCACCAATTTGGACTATTTTGTGTATGTCCACTTCATGAAATCCAAATAAAAATAAAATGTATATTACAGGTTGTAATGCAACAAAATAGGAAAAACACCAAGGGGGTGAATACTTTTGCAAGGCACTGTATGTGTTAACTGTAGGGGTGCCCATGTGGCTGTGGATCAGACATGTCCAGTGCCAGAGAGGCAGGTTGAGGTTTCCAAGATTAGAGTGGTGCAGAAGTTGTCATATGCTGAGGCAGTGAAGAAAGTAGAGGAAGATGGGTCAAGGGGGAGGGATCCTGAGAGGGGTGGTGTGAGTAGTAGATCTGTACCAGTACAGAAGGATAAACCAACAAGTTATACGTTTCAGTAATAATGGATTTTTTTTGGCACATAGCAATGGTTATCAACTCTACTGCATGGATGGAATGTAAAAAGAGGTTGTGGTGGCATCTGCAGAGAGGTATTTGGGTGAGCGATATTTGATGTCAGAAGAGTTACAGTGTGTCAAGTGGTGGCGACTAAATATATTTAAATTGTGGAGTATGGTATTTATTTATATATTTTTTGTGAGTGTAGTGGTAGATGGTAGGTAAACATCAGCTAAATCGAGTGCTGTGTATATTATGGAACGCCGTTTGGGTCTTTGCGTGTCAAAAATGATAATAATAATAATAATTTAACACCTAAATACATTTTTTACGTAGTTATAACAATATCACTCGTATTTCATATGTCACAACGACTCATCGATACGTATCGACGCTGGTAAAGTTTTGCCCTTCCCCAAACTCTGGACAGTGATGGTCATAAAAAAAAGCAAGCAAGCTATTATGGACCCTAGACGGATGCAAACAATGGCCTTCCCCAAAAACATAGCACAACGACAATATGTTTCAGTAGCTATAGTTAGCTAGCTAACTAACTACCTAGCTAGGTATCATCATCTAAAATATCCCTAATTTATAAGACCGTTCTTATTTGATTAACGGTGGTTGGACCCATCTATGTGAAGCTGGCGACAATACGGATTAGCAACAACTGTGGAATTTGCGGTTAGCCTTCAG
Source organism: Oncorhynchus keta (assembly GCF_023373465.1). Classification (NCBI taxonomy): domain Eukaryota; kingdom Metazoa; phylum Chordata; class Actinopteri; order Salmoniformes; family Salmonidae; genus Oncorhynchus; species Oncorhynchus keta. The sequence continues at coordinate 8,723,238 of NC_068453.1, forward strand.
AATAAAAGTATATTATTGACAGAGATACAAATAGTGGAATTATGCCATAATTGAATAGATCATGCTACGAGGTTAGCATGTTATATAAAATCAACAAACGTCTATGTTATTTTGACAAAAATCTGTTGAAATCACACCCAATCGCAGAAAATACTTAGAATTGCATCGGGGGTCAAACTTATTTCACTGTACAGCCTTACCTATACATTGTGGATCAATGACATCGGGTATCAGTCTACTCAGTGATACCCAGAGAACCTTAGCATGATAGCTCTGCGGGATTCTGAAACCACTGTGAATTGAGCCACATGTATTGTACCAATCAACCAACAATGTGTATTGAACACTACTCCAGAGGGAATGCAATGTGGATGTTTGGGAGTCTGAGAACTTTGGGAAAAAAGTACTTGGGTACTGAGTAGACGGATACCCCATTTCAGTGATCCCCAATCGAACCCTGTTCAACATGAACTAGTCTAAATATGGCATGATTCCACCAATTGTAACCTTCTGCGTCTCTTTCAACAAGGGCCTTTTAATTTGAGTATTGTGGCTAACTTCCCAACACATACCCCGGTCGGATCAGGCCCCACTAGCCAGACGAAGCGAGGTGGCTGCTTATAACGTTAGCTTTGGGAAACAGGGTTAAAGCTGGATCGCTCGTTTTTTTCTTCTTCGTGAACTGAAGTTCAATTCCAATACGCGAACAACAAGTGGCTACCTAGTGAATACTTACTCACAAGGATTCCTAAATAATTGCTAAGAATATTGAAAATGACTGCAGTTTCTACTGGTAATTGTTTATATGATATGCCTTTTTTTTAATCCGATTTGTTTGGTGGCGGTTGGCTTGCACTTGCAAATGCAGCACACACAACAATCTATAATATAATTGTGTTATTTGACGTGTCGAATATTGTTGTATCTTTTTGACAAGCAAAGACAAACGGCGTTCCATAGTATGTTGTTGTTGGGGTTTGTCTAAATATATCGTCGTGCTTGGATCAGCTGCATTTTACTTCAGGTAACATGATTGTGTTATTTGTCTAGCTAATCTGCTAGCTAGCTATATATTTGTTCCACTCAGTGTCTGGAGGCCAAGCAATGGCTGTCTATGCCAAAAAGCTAACTTTGTGCAACAGGAAAAACATTTGATTGTGACCCGTTGCATTGACATCTCTAGCTAGTAATATAAGGTAATTATCTAGCTACCGTTAGGTCGCAACTTTTGACTAGCAAATTATACTAGCTCGCTAACTTGAATAACTCATTCTGAGAGACACAATAGCTACAGCCATGCATTGTTGGTAAGTTACCATAGCTGCTTGCCCAGTTAACCCTGTAATGGACCCCAGCTAGCTAGCGAACGTTAGCTAAATAACTAAGGAGAGGACTAGCTACATTTTATAAGGCTTAACGTTAGATACTGTATCTAGCTAGCTAGCCTACCGAAATTCCAACCAATCATAAACTTAATGTATGAAAGTGGCATGCATCTCTGTCTAGTATTATATTGATTTGGACGATTTGGCTTAGATAATTTATTAGGTGCTGCCTAGGCTAGCAATTCATCTCGGGTGTTTGTGGGTTATAATCGAATTGAAATGTCCCATCAACATTGTGCTGATAAACAAATGACTGGATAGTTGAATGTGTTGTCCTTTCCCCCCCACCAGACAATGATGCTTGATGGCAGACATTTTTCCTAGGGTGGACTACAGAGTCAGCTTGTGTTGTCAGGCCTGTCTATCCCTCTCTAGATGGACAATATGCTGGATAAAGATGTGGATGACTCCATAGAATGTAATACAACTTTTTATAATCCATTGGTGAGAATGGAAAATGTATTCTCCCTTTCCCAACACAAACAAATACACACAAGTTGAGTCAACAGCAGTGCAGAGCCCCAGGATGGAGGGGTGCGGCACTGCAGGGTGTTGGGAAAACCAGAAGGCACATTTCTGTTCTAATGTACAATAAAGTAATTGATCCCTCCATGTCATTGTCACAAGGTCTCCTTGCACTTCTCTACACCCACAACACTGCTTCTATTGCACCAATGTACAAGTATTCCTTGAATTGTACTACACTGCCATTACTGAATGTATGGCTACTATTTAATTGTGCTAAAGTATCCTGTATGTTCAGAACAAACGTTAGGTTTACTATGCCCACTTAAATATGACAGACTAATGTCGTTATTACATTAACTACTTTGAGTATTGTGAATTACTTGTTTATTGTGAAAGATGGAGAATTCACATATGTTTACTTTGCCAACCAACGAGAGAGCGGAAGCGAGATTACTAAAATGATCACTGAACTTGAGATGGGTTAAATGAAGTACTAACTGACATCTGGAAACAGACAGGCCTGTAACATCTCACCTAATATGAAATGAACTCCTGCAGAATTAAGTATTTCTTGCAGTACAATGATGCACCAAATGTTATTTATTTTTTTCTGGGGAAAAGGAGTGGAGAAATACAGTAAGTTTACTTATTTCCGTACCTCAAACAAATGCAAATATGAGTGTGTTATTTTACATAACAGCTCACTGTTTTAACCACGTAGAATATGCATCAATGACGAAGTTCATTCTTATCAGAAACATATTTTCGTTTTAACTGCTTTTAATCTTAACATGTTTGCAAGGGAAGAATATTTAGGCTACACTGTTAAGCGCTATTGCGTTCTCCCCGGTGCCGTCGAGAGGATCAACTATGAAAGAACTTTACAGATGTCAGCTAGCTGGTTGCATTATTTCTGATGTATGCATTGTCATTATTTCTCTTCTAGTGCAAGTTGACAGAAGAGAGGCGTATGCTAGGCCTGCAGCTTATCTGACTAGACAAGTTGATTTAAATAGCCTATTACATTTCGGAAATTAATGTGGTTTAAGTGTCCCCCCCCCCAAACACCCCTGTGAAAAAAAGTTGTCCTCCCGTCTCTTCCTGTCATACAATGAGGCTAGTGTCCGATGCACAAGGCCCGTTGCTTCTCGCCACTATCCAGGCTAAGTAGCCACGTCCTCTGAAGTATCTGGTCTGCTAGTTCTGCATCTGACATCGCCATACACTAACTATAGGCTACATGTAACCCTGTTTTTACGTCTTTATAAGTAGACTGTTTACTTTTCTTCCTGTAACATGCACTTGACATGTTGAGTTATAGGGGGCTGCTAGCAGGATGTAGAGGGGCCGCGAGTTCAAAATTCGTGTATGGTTTACGTTCCAAAAAAGGTATTCTAGAAACAATAGCCAAACTAGGGCTTTACACTGATGGTGAACATTTCGAGAAATGTTGGGGGTTAAAATCTTACTATAAGTCACAGAAGGTGCACAAAGGGAGTTGTCAACAAGTCTCCAAGTTTGAACAAATCATCGATGAAGATAAGTTTACCTGTTTCGAAACTCTGAGTTGTAGATGTCTCGGAGGTCACTTTTAAGTTTGGTTGATGCTCGATTTGTTTCATTCAAGAATTCATAAAAATCCAGTCCAATTTGGCAACGCGTTCTTACATTCATGGTGATATCCGATTGTGAGCAGCTGGTGAAATAGGCTACTTTGAGAAAATATAGCTATTTGAGTTTCATTGTGTAGAAAACATAAGTGATCATGGAGCCACTGAGAAGGATCTGCGGAAATCCTGTCAGACTGAAGAAACGAAACCGGACACATCACTACTCGGGGGGGCGGGGAGTTTCCTATCAAAGATATTTACAACTTTACAAGGTTACACCTAATAGGGGAATAATAATATCATACTCTGCAAAAGTTAAAAAATGAAGTGAAAAGACAAATAAATCACTATTTTAGGAAAAGCCCATAAACATATTTACAACTTAAAGAACCAAAAATATCTGAACTTCAGCTGAAATATGATATTTTACTTTTGAAGAGAGCCAACTACAGGTTAAACTCTAATAATGCAAATAAACCTGGTAACCTCCTTGTTCTAGCTGTGCTTCTGCCTTCTTGAACTCCCAACTGCGCAATAGTGAGCAATAGTTTCTCCACGGTCTAGCTAGCTTTCGTTGTGGGCTAGTTTGCGGCCATGCAGCAGGTGTTATCAAAGAGGATGTTGATGCTCATTTGTTAGCTTCTCCCTTTTCTATAATTTATCTTTCAAAAAGAAGTTAACTTTCAAATTATCATCACCTGGTGAGTGGAAGTTTTTTTTTTTTTTATGGCAGTGTGCTTGCTGTTAGCAATCTCTTTGAAAATAAATATGTGTGAAACATTGTTACATTTATAGAGGAACTGAATAACATTTTAGCAACACGAAATCTTTGTAAAATCTTTTCATATAACGTTACACCCCAGGAAGAATGATACGTTTTAGAGATTTTTCTAACAAGCGACCACATAGATACGGTCATTTTCACGTTTTCATAAATTTGAATGTTTGGGAATTACGTAGGTTTATATATTGTGTGAGTTCTAAACTGTTTTTGTTCACCAAATTTGCTAACATAATTAATGGTATACAATGATGTACCAGTATTCCCTTGGGACGTTCATTGGGACCTCTTCATCTGCCCAAAGAGTATTTAACATCATACAACAGAATCTGTATGATTTTAAAGCTGGTTCTAAATTCAGGTAAAACAAAATGCATGTTATTTTGAAATGCCAGGCGTGTTACTAATCATATCATTGCTACATTGGCTGGCCATACTATAGAGCATGTTAAAGTGTACAAATATTTGGGTGTGTGGGTTGATGACAAGCTGAGCTTCACTGTGCATGTAGAGAACTTGATAAGGAAGCTCAAGCTGATAATAGGTTTTTATTACTGGCATAAGGCTTGTTTTTCTTTTGAGGCCAGGAAGGTGCTGGTACGATGTACATTACTGGCGGTTTTAGATTTTAGTGATATATGCAGGCCTCAATCACTACCCTGAGAGCACTTGATTCAGTGTATCATGCAGCCCTCAGGTTCATTACAAATCAAAAACGTCTAACGAATCATTGTGATCTCTACAGCGCTGTTGGCTGGTCGTCATTGACCTTACGTAGGCTTAAACACTGGTATACACTGATTTATAAGGCCATATTGGGTCAAATGCTATTTTATCTCTGTTCTTTTTTTAGTCGGGTCAGTAAACAAATATCAAATACGGTCCCATTCTCATTTGCTTCTAACAGTACCAAAAATTAGAACAGGTCATGGTAGAAATAGTTTTAGTTACTTTAATTCTCTTCTGAACATTTTAAAATTTGATAATCTAGTTTGATTATCTTTTGGAAATTGTAGAAAAAGAAAAGTCCCTCTTCAGAAGTTCCAGCTAGGCAGGCTAACGTTAGTTATCTAATTCATTTGCTAGCTGTCATACAGTAGGCGTATGTTGATAATGATATATTTAATATAAGTATACATGCACTCATAATTGACTGTAGTTATATAAAGCACCCAACAAGGTACCGGTGGCTAAAAACACATCAGTGTTGACAACTCCTCTGTAATGTGGTGCGTGCTGGTGGCAGGGAAGTCAGGCGCAGGAGAATTAACTTGGTAAAAACGGAGCTGTTTAATAAACATCAAAACCTCCGAAAACTAAAGTATACAAAATAACAAATAGAGGGTGCAAAAGAATGAACACCTACATACAACAAACAATCTTCGATAAGGACATGAGGGGAAACAGGGTTAAATACACAACATGTAATTAATGGGATTGGAACCAGGTGTGACGGAACACAAGACAAAACCAATGGAAAATAAAAAATGGATCAATGATGGCTAGAAGGTCGGTGACGTCGACCGCCGAACAAGGAGAGGGACCGACTTCGGCGGAAGTCATGACATCATCAGTAAGGAAAGTAGCTATTGGCTGTCCTAGAAGTCGGTAAATGGCCATGTGCATGTAATTGTGATGGACGCTGTAGTAGAGAGGAATAACATCGTGGGAGAGACAAAAAGTGAGTAAAAAACACCCAAAATTAGTTTAGAACTACAAATGAACTTCTGTTGATTCTTGTTTTTTTTAAATGTCACAATTCCAACCCTCCTCCTTTATCCGGGATTGGGACCGGCAAAAGTGACCCAAAAGAGACACCCTGGCAGAGTTACTTAGTTTTTTATTTTATTGTATTTCATTTCAGCCTCCAGTATTTACTCTGCAGTAGTTTGTGTCGGGGGGCTAGGGTCAGTTTGTTATATCTAGAGTACTTCTCCTGTCTGTTGATAATGGGATATGATGAAGGGTGAGCCGGTCAAGGATCGATGCAGACAAGGTGGTAGATTGCATGACAAGCGACAGTTTATTCAGAGTAAAGATATCTGGTACAGCGTATATACGGGCCCTTCTATTAGCTCATGAGGAACCAACAAAAAAAGCCCCGCTAATCGTTTGCACAAGCAATTAATACAGAACAGAAAGTAGGTTGATTCTAGAAGTTCGGTTCTTCGGATTGGTTCAGGCTCAGGCTGGGGTGTAGTCTTCCGTCATTGGCTCAGTTGTCTGTCCGTCATCGTAGAATCCCTCCATGCCTGTTCTCAGTCACACAATGTTCAGCTAGAAAAAGGAGGTTATGTGTGTGCGCTGGTTTGTCTCCAAGTCAAGGTTGTCTCTCCCTATTCTGTTTCTCCCTGCCAATGTGTGTAGGAGTCTTATCTGTATGTCCTCTGTAGTTAGTGTGTAATGTGTGTGCGTTCGTGTCCTCACTGGATGTTGTGGCCGAACTGAAGGCTAGCACCTGTGGCTAGGATGTATCCTATTTTGACAGTGTTGTGGATGATTTAAGTGAGTCTGTGAAAATACGTTGCTATGTGTTGTCTCAGTTACAGCAAGGCAATAGCAGTAAGTTGGTCACCTGCATAAGATGGTCACCTGCATAAGAATTAACATTTCTTTACATGTCTTATCCGGTGTCCTGTGTGTATTTAAGTATGCTCTCTCTAATTCTCTCTTTCTTTCTCTCTCTCGGAGGACCTGAGCCCTAGGACCATGCCTCAGGACTACCTGGCATGAGGTCTCCTTGCTGTCCCCAGTCCACCTGGCCGTGCTGCTGCTCCAGTATCAAATGTTATGCTTGCGGCTACCTGTCCTGGACATGCTGTTTTCAACACTCTAGAGACAGCAGGAGCGGTAGAGATACTCTTAATGATCGGCTATGAAAAGCCAACTGACATTTACTCCTGAGGTGCTGACTTGTTGCACCTTCGACAACTACTGTGATTATTATTATTTGACCATGCTGGTCGTTTATGAACATTTGAACATATTGGCCATGTTCTGTTATAATCTCCACCCGGCACAGTCAGAAGAGGACTGGCCACCCCACATAGCCTGGTTCCTCTCTAGGTTTCTTCCTAGGTTTTGGCCTTTCTATGGAGTCACCCATTAAGAATGTTTGGAATGCTTTGGATTTACATGTACGACAGCATATTCCAGTTCCCACCAATATCCAGCAACTTCGCACAGCCATTGAAGAGGAGTGGAACAACATTCTACAGGCCACAATCAACAGCCTGATCATCTCTATGCGAAGGAGTCTTTCACACCAGATACTGACTGGTTTTCTGACCCACGCCCGTACCTTATTTTTAAGGTATCTGTGACCAAAATATGCACATATGTATTCCCAGTTATGTGAAACCCGTAGATTTAAGGCCTAATTAATTTACTTCAATTGACCGATTTTTCTTTATTTGAACTGTAACTCAGTAAAATCTTAAATTGTTGCATGTTGCGTTTATATTTTTGTTCAGTGTATTTCACGTGCTTTGTGATTGTGTAGGCTAATCTGCATGTTTTCTCTATTGTACTACCAGTGAAGGCTCATCAGAGGAAGAGGAGCATCATCCTCAGTGAATTTCATAAATACATTTTAAACATTTTTAGTGATCCTTTTTAGATATTAAATATAACCACGTCCCAAAATAATTGATTTAAAACACACTATTTTTCAAAGAAGGTCTACAATAGCCTCCACAGCACTCTGTAGGGTAGCACCATGGTGTAGCCGGAAGACGGCTAGCTTCCGTCCTCCTCTGGGTACAATGACTTCAATACAAAACCTAGGAGGCTCATGGTTCTCACCCCCTTCCGTAGACTTGCACAGTATTTATGACATCTTCCGGAGGACGTCCTCCAACGTATCAGAGCTCTTGCTGCATGAACTGACATGCTCTCCGTCTAATCAAAGGATAAGAGAATGAGTTTAGTACTGAAAGCATAAGCTACAGCTAGCAAGCACTGCAGTGCATAAAATGTGGTGAGTAGTTGACTCAGAAAGACAATAGTTTTGAACAAATTTAATTTCTTACAAAATGAAGGAGAAGCAAGAGAAATAGATTCCCCCCCCCCCCAGTTTCAGTTTCACTTAGCTAGCAAATGCAGCTAGCTAGTTCAGTCTACTGAAACTCCCTGCTCAAACAGAGGGATGCTATGTTAGCTAGCTGGCTATGACTATCGAACACAACACTGGAACTCTTCCAAGTCAAGGTAAGCTTCTGGTTCTACTAATTTATTGCCACCGGGGCCCGCCGGTGTAACTGCTTACAGACTGTACAAAACATGCATAAACATACTTGAATTTGTCCAATAGAAACTCTCATTTGCAACTGTTGGACTAAAGATTACATCCTGTGTCAGGTGCCTGTCACCTCTAAATTTGTCTCTCGAGCTGTGTGCACCTACATTGTAAACTTTCATTCATAGGCTAGGTTGTAGCAACCTCATGGGGTATAGTGAAAATGTTTATCATGTAGTAAGCCTAAACCTATCGATGTTACATTGAACTGTGTGAATGGAATATGAATGAGAGTCATCCAATATGCTGTAATAGAAATAAGGCCATGCTCATGAAAACAAAATTGTTTTCCCTCATCTTAAATGGCACTGACCACCACTGTGTACTACATAATGAGTTGCATGCCTCCACTACACTACTTTGATATGCATCAGTAGAGATTAAGAAGTGAGTATACACAATGCCCACTGGGTATAGGGTTTATACCTGCGTATACCCTCCTCTACACCACTGGTGCTTCTGTGTTTTGCAGAAAGTGCACTCTCCTAAATGAGTGCGCTGGTATTTCGGTTGCTTTCCTTTCATATTCACAAACCTGTCACACACTGAAGGCCTGCAGGTTCACCACTGCACAAACATACCTATTATCGACAAGGCTGTTAAGATATTAATGTTTCAAGAAAGGAGTGCATAGTGCATTCTGAAAGTATTCAGACCCCTTGACCCTTTCCATATTTTGTTACGGCCTTATTCTAAAATGGATTAAATAGCCCCCATCTACACACTACCGCCATAATGACAATGCAAAAACAGGTTTTTTAGGACATTTATTAAAAAACAAACAACTGAAATATCACATTTACATAAGAATTCAGACCCTTTACTCAGTACTTTGTTGAAGCACCTTTGGCAGCGATCGCAGTCTTGAGTTTTCTTGGGTATAATGCTACAAGCTTGGCACACCTGTATTTGGGGAGTTTCTCTCATTCTTCTCTGCAGATTTTCTTAAGCTCTGCCAGGTTGGATGGAGAGCGTCGCTGCACAGCTATTTTCAGGTCTCTCCAGAGATGTTTGATCGGGTTCAAGTCCGGGCTCTGGCTGGGCCACTCAAGGACATTCATAGAATTGTCCCGAAGGCACTCCTGCGTTGTCTTGGCTGTGTGCTTAGGGTCGTTGTCCTGTTGGAAGGTGGACCTTTGCCTCAGTCTGAGGTCCTCCTAGGGAGGAGGTTTTCGTCAAGGATCTCTCTGTACTCTGCACCGGTCATCTTTGCCTCGATCCTCACTAGTCTTCCAGTCCTTGCCACTGAATAACATCCCCACAGCATGATGCCTGCCACCACCATGCTTCATTGTAGGGTGGTGACAGGTTTCCTGGCATTCAGGCATAAAAGTTCAAATCTTCTTTCATTCCCAGCCTGTTTGCACTGGCAATTTACCTGCTTGCTGACAAAAATTATACAGAACCATAACTTAACGGGTATTGGTGAACATGAATACAAATGAAACCTATTTGCCAACGATCTCCTGATATACCTGGCTAATATTGAAAACTCAATGCCCCCGTTGTTAAAAATATTTTCGGAATACTCTAAAACCTCAGAATATAAAATTAACGTGGAAAATAATAATAACTCATGATCTACAGCAATACTTAAAATTACGACTAAAGACTTAAAATAGTCCAAACACACACGCACAGTGAAGGCGCAACAGAGCCTCTTCCTTCTCAGGAGGTTGAACAAATTTGACATGGGCCCTCAAATCCTCAAGGTTCTACAGCTTTACCATTGAGAGCATCTTGAGTAGCTGCATCACTGATTGGTACGGCAATAGCACTGCCCTTGATCACATGTCGCTACAGAGGGTTGTGCGGACAGCCCAGTACATCATTGGGCCCGAGCTCCCTTCCATCAAGGACCTCTATATCAGGCGGTGTGAAAGGAAGGCCCAGAAAATCGTTAAAGACTCCAACCACCCAAGCCATAGACTATTCTCTCTGCTGCCGCACACTAAGAGGTACTTGTGCATCAAGTCTTACACCAACAGGCTCTTGAATAGCTTCTATCCTCAAGCAAAACGACAGATAAATAGCTACACAGACTATCGGAGTTATCCTTGTGTATTTATTGACCTTTTTTTATATATATATTTTGCACTGTCTATGCTCACTCACAGGGCCATACACACTCACACACACACACTCACTCCAACACATACACACATACACAAATTCACTCATGGGCGATCGAATAAACCCCCACTTCCCTCCATTCTGCTAGCAAACATGCAATCTTTGGAGAATAAAATCGACGAGCTACACGGAAGATTAAACTACCAATGGGACATTCAAAACTATGACATCTTATGCTTCACGGAGTCGTAGCTGAACGATGACACTCAACATACAGCTGGCTGGCTACACGCTGTACCGGCAGGATAGAACAGCGGCGTCTGGTAAGACGAGGGGCAGCGGACGATGAATTTTTGTAAATAACAGCTGGTGCATGATATTTAAGGAAGTCTCGAGCAATATCTCACCTGAGGTAGAGTATCTCATGATAAGCTGTAGACCACACTATCTACCTAGAGTTTTCATCTGTATTTTTCGAAGCTGTTTACATAGTGCCAGCCTCTGACTGTGGTTGTAAGACAGCATTGAATGAGCCATAAGCAAACAAGAAAATGCTCACCCAGAGGCTGCGCTCCTAGTAGCCGGGGACTTTAATGCAGGGGAACTTAAATCTGTGTTAACATTTCTATCAGCATGTTAAATGTGCAACCAGAGGGGGAAAAAACTCTGGACCACCTATACTCCACACGCAGAGACTGACCATAATTATATCCTCCTGATTCCTGCTTACAAGTAAAAATGAAAGGAGGAAGCATCAGTGACTAGATCAATAAAAAAGTGGGTAGATGAAGCAGATAAGCTACAGGATACCGCACCAACAGATCCACAGATGATGCAATCTCTAGTGCACTCCACACTGCCATTTCCCACCTGGACAAAAGGAACACCTATTTGAGAATGCTATTAATTGACCACAGCTCAGTTTTCAACTCCATAGTGCCCTCAAAGCTCATCACTAAGCTAAGGACCATGGGACTAAACACCTCCCTCTGCAACTGGATCCTTGACTTCTTGACGGGCCACCTTCAGGTAGTGAGGGTAGGTAACAACACATCGCCACGCTGATCCTCAACACGGGGGCCCCTCAGAGGTGCGTGCTCAGTCCCCTCGTGTACTCCCTGTTTTTTCATGACTGCACGGCCAGACACAACTCCAACACCATCATTCAATTCGCCAATGACAAAACAGTGGTAGGCCTGATCACCGACAACAATGAGACAGCCTATAGGGAGGAGGTCAGAGACCTGGCCATGTGGTGCTAGGACAACAACCTCTCCCTCAACATGATCAAGGTAAAGGAGATTTTGGACAACAGGAAAAAGAGGACAGAACACGCCCCCATTCTCATCGAAAGGGGCTACAGTGGAGCAGGTTGAGAGCTTCAAATTCATTGGTGTCCACATCACCAACAGACTAACATGGTCCAAGCATACCAAGACAGCCGTGAAGAAGGCACAAGAAAACCTATTCCCCATCAGGAGACTGAAAATATTTGGCATGGGTCCTCAGTGACAAAGTGACAAAACATTACTCAACAACCTGAAATCAGATCTTATGAAATTGAATCATCTCGCCGTAAATCTTCCAGATAGATGAAACCTCTCTTAGAATGACTCCCAAAGCATTTATATTTATTTTCACTAATACCAATTACCCCACCGAAGACTTTCTTTAGGAAAGTATACTCTGCCATAACAAACCTCATATGGGCAAATGAAACTCATAGATTTAGGGACATGTAAAACTTTCCTATTTATTCTAAGGGTGGTTTTAACCTTCCAGATGTAGAAATGTATCAACTCGCCACCCAAGGCTTTTACTTGCAACATATTGTTAAATTCACTAAAGAGGAACAATAGGTACATACTGAAGATGCATAGCCCCAGAATCTTCATGTTTTTTTTCAAATGATAGAATTAAGAACGTTAACAACTTCATAGTTAAGAACACTATAACAACATGGAAGAAAATGAAATACATTTTTACAAGAATCTTCCTAGAGCTGGCCGCTCGGCCAAACTGAGCAATCGGGGGAGAAGGGCCTTGGTCAGGAAGGTGACCAAGAACCCGATGAGCACTCTGACAGAGCTCCAGAGTTCCTCTGTGGCGATGGGAGAACCTTCCACCAGGACAACAGTCTCTGCAGCACCACCAATCAGGCCTTTATGGTAGTGGCAAGACTGAAGCCACTTCTCAGTTAAAGGTACATAATATTATATAGCGTTCCACTCCCTAACGTAAAAGGTACGCTTGACACTATTTTCAAGTAGATGATTACAAAGGGAGATGCACCACGCACATGCAGTGTATGTGCAGCAGGACTCAGTAGATAAACGATTTGGACCAGCAGTCCAGATATTCCTGTACTTTTGTTTCTTTTGTAAGGTCAAAACTGTAATGCGAAACCCTGTATCCTCATCTCGCTTGATTGATCTTCCAGCTGTTGGCAATGAGAGGTTGACCTACAGATTGAGCTCCGTAATCTGTCATTCAGGGATATACGCGCATAAAACGACACTACTAGTCACAGTTTATATTTGACTCTCTTAAGATCAAGGCTAATGACCATCAAATCTCTATAGAATCTAAAACGTAAAGTACATAGCAGGAGTTATATATTTTTAGGAATTATTTAATGAGGGCCGTCACAAACTCTCATATCAGTGACCAAGTACAGTCTTGTGAGTCAAATTTCAGATATTGATGTTATTACAACATATA